>NC_135427.1:13759610-13969610 GCF_051991245.1 Festucalex cinctus | reverse complement strand
AGGCGCTCTAAAGCAGACAGGCCAGCTTGACGCTCGCGTCCACGCACTGGCTATCAAGTCGTATTTAAAAAAAAAAAAAAAAAAACACACACTTCGCTCTTTAGGTCTTTCTCTGCATGATGTGTGTGCACTCAGGGCAGATAACAAGGCGCTCTAAACCAGACAGGCCAGCTTGACGCTCGCGTCCACGCACTGGCTATCAAGTCGGATAAAAAAAAAAAAAAAAAAAAAAAAAGCACACACATACCTCGCTCTTTAGGTCTTTCTCTGCATGATGTGTGTGCACTCAGGGCAGATAACAAGGCGCTCTAAACCAGACAGGCCAGCTTGACGCTCGCGTCCACACACTGGCTATCAAGTCGGATTTAAAAAATAAAAAATGCATAACTCCTCACTCTTTCGTCTTTCTCTGGATGATGCGCGCACACTCATGGCAGATAACAAGGCGCTCTAAACCAGACAGGCCAGCTTGACGCTCGCGTCCACACACTGGCTATCAAGTCGGATTTAAAAAATAAAAAATGCATAACTCCTCACTCTTTCGTCTTTCTCTGGATGATGCGCGCACACTCATGGCAGATAACAAGGCGCTCTAAAGCGCAATTTCCAGGATGTAGGTGTAGCTTTATAGCTAACTGCCCTAGCATTAGCTCTAGCTCCACAATTCAGTACTACATAATTCTCAGTCTTCAAACACGTACAATTTAATTTGAAGCAAATGTTTTCATTTCACTTGAAAGGGTATGAAACGTATTTGTGTGTTCCAAGTTCTCCTTCCAGCGACTGCAGCGATCTGCGTTCCCACATTGGCAGCATCTTGCAAGGAGCCGCTATTCCTGACATGATAGCCATGAGCTCGGGCTCCCAACCGGAGTGGACCAGAGTCCTCAAGCAGGAGTGTCCCGTCAGCTCGGAGGTACCAGTCACGTGTTTAAAAAAAAAAAAAAAAAAAAGTGGATCAACTGCCGGGATTATTGAACCCTAACCTGTGACTTGTAATATTTGAGTGTTGTCTTTGCTGACAAGTTAATCTAGAGGATGGATTGGATTGTTTTTCCCCCTCTTAGGAAACATGTGAGTCAGGCTGCACGCTCCCACACTTGCTGTCTGTGCAAGTGCTGTGGGCTCGTATGGGCCTCCTCGATCTTCCTCAGAGCTACATCCTGGGTGTGAAATACCTTTTCCGCTGTCGAACGTATCAGGTAGGCATTCAAATTCAAAGGAATACGACAGGAATTTTCCAAAATTGAGGGTTGAGTTTTAAAAGCAAACTGAACTCTAGTTTATATTTTAAAAATAACTCTGTCTCGTGTTTTTCAGTGTCCTCTATCGTCATCCATCACACTAACCACCGAGGTCGCGTTCGCCGACATGACGGTTTTCCCCAAGCCAGTGCTGGAGATTGGCTCACCTTGACTGACACTGAGCTGGACGGACTCACTTTTATTGCAGTTCAGGTCACTTAGAGTTCAACGCTGCTCACAGTCCGCTTCCTAACAGGATTAGAATTCTTCACCAGGTAGCTGGATTGTTGATGAGGGCTTATTGAATGTTCTCCACAAACATTGGCTGACATATACGTCTTTATTGAAAGATCAGAGATAACGCCAATATGATCATTTATTTTTGTGCATTTTTTAGTAACGGCATATGAGGTGAAGGTTTATTTTTCCTCTTCTAGCATCGCCTTTTGCTTAGGTTAGTTCCTGTGCGTTCTTTTCTCCTTCTTCCCCGAGTGGCGGACGTAGTTGAGAAGGTGGACAATCGCAGCCGGCGTTATTCCTTGCAGACGTGTAGCAGCGCCCAGCTGAGGGACAAAATGATCGTATGTAAATATTGGTTGACCAAAAATGTCACTTTTGCTTCCTTCTTAAAATAAAAATGTTTACATTTAAGCATCCGTTTATCGTGAGGGATGCATTGGAAACCTGCCCACTACAGATGAAACGGTGGTACTTTGACCCACAAGTTCAATTAGTTCCGTTTAATAACAAAAATAGTCCGATAAAATATTTTACTACTGGTCTATAAAACTGGACCAACATGATAAAATATAATGTATAGATTTTTTTCAGTTTCACCAAACTCTTCTTAGCAGTTGTTTTTTTTTTTTGCCTAACCTGCTCTTAGTTTTCATTTAGTTTAAAGCTTTAAATGTGCCGAATTTACTTCTGATCACAGACTTTTTTTTTTTTTTCAACCATAGTTAAAAAAATAAAATAAAATAAAATAAATAAATAAATAAATAAATGATGGTGGCCAGAGGTTGTGACGCTCACTGACTCCATCTAGTGGTGGAAATCAGAGATATTCAATGTTATTAATTTATATTAATAATATTGATATAATCTGCAATTGGCTGGCAACCAGTTCAGTGTGTACCCCGTCTACTGCCCGAAGCCAGCTGGTATCAGCTCCAGCACCAGGGTTATTATAGTTTTGGAATTTTTCATTTTAGTTAGTTTTGAGTTTTATTTTTTAAATTGAGTTAGATAGGGTGGTTCTGTCGGTTTTTATTAGTTTTACTTATTTCATAAATGCTTTTAGTTTAGTTTTAGTTAGTCTCAGTATTCGTTTTTTTTATTTTTTATTTTTTATTTATTTATTTTTTTTTAACTCACTCACTCACACAAGCTGACATCATTTAAGCTGCACATGGTCTCCCAGGTGGAGAAGCGAACCCATGCCAACCGGTATTGTGTGCAATATTATTAAAAAAAAAAAAAAAAAAAAAAAAAAAAACACCATATCATGCCATGATGTCATCTGAAGGTGCTTTTCTATTGGTTACTGCCAGATGACATCACTTCTGCGTGACACACTTTCAAACGTCCTTATTCCGGTTAATATCAAAATAAATCTACTAAAAAAAATCATCCCCAAAGGCTCATGCATTCAATTAATTACCAAAGATTAAAACAAAGTACATATTTGCTATAATTTTAGTTAATTTCAGTTAGTTTTGTAAACATAAAATGTAGGTAGTTAGTTTTCGTTTTTTTTTTTGGGGGGGGGGGGGGGGTTCCAATTAATGAAATAGTTTTTTGAATTTTATTTTTTTCCGTTAGTTTTAGTTAAAATTACCTTGTCTAGCGCCCCCGCCACCCTCGTGAGGAGTAAGCGGTTAAGAAAATAGATGGATATTGATATAATAAACAGTATTAAATATTTTCTTCCTCCTGGGAACCGCATAACAAAAAAATTGACAAGCACTGTTGTAAAGGCAACAAAATACAATGTATTTATTTTGGACTCACGGTGCTGGGCCGAACTCTGTCCAAAATCTCCCGGACTTCCTGTGACAGAGACACGGGCAGGGAGAAATAGTCCAAGTCCTGAGGGAGAGACATGCTCTCCTCTCTCTGAATTCTTTCAATTTCCTTCTGCTGGAGGATGCAGTGAGGCCTGTACACAGCTGAGAAGAAAGAAAGCCATTGACTTGAGCGAAAAGCAATTTCATAAATATCCATACGCTACCTTCTATCTTCAGCCGTTGCGAGAATTCCATGTAGGGTGAAAGGCATTCTGGGAAGACGGAGGCCAACATTTCAAAGGTCGCGTCCTTGTACTGCAACATCTCCAAGCCGCTGAAAGACGAACCAGATATCCAATATGACTTCAAACAGAAATTGACGTGGGATTATGACTTGATGAGTCCGGCCGTTTGTAACTTGCGTGGTATTAGCAGGCTTCGCCTCGCTGATGTGCACGTGAGGCAGCTTCAGTCTCCAGGTAGTGGCAGGCAGAGAGACATCCTGAAGAGCTGCGAGCGCATCCTGGAGAGCGTCTCGCACTCTCACAGTCTGCTGGTAGCGCGAGGACGACACGCAGCCAACCTCCTCGAAACCTGTAATTGACATGCTTTAACTATTCATGATGACAGACAAGAATTTTCAGTTTTAATCCAGCTCCCCCCTTTTCACTTTATAGAAACGCAAACACAGGAATGCGCCAACGCCCCGCGACGCCATTGACCTTTCAGTGTGAGTCGCAGGTCGGCGTTGTCCGGCCTCAGAGACGTTCGGAACTCCGCCCGACTGGTGAACATCCGGTATGGTTCCGTAATGCCTCGTGTCACGAGGTCGTCGATCAGGACACCGATGTAGCTCTCGGTCCGAGAGAGCGCGAGCGTGGGCGTCGAGAGCGCCGCGCGGGCTGCGTTGATCCCCGCCCACAAGCCCTGTACAGCAAAAGTAAGTTACATATGTGCAAAAAAATTTTTTTTCATAGTAGGGACATGAAGGTCACGATATTGTGGGGATGTTGGCGATACAATAAAAAGGTCACAATATTGTCACAAAAATGAGCTCATACAAAAAAAAACAAAAAAAAACATTGTGCTTTTATACATAACAATGCATATAAACAACCTTCATACGGCCATTAGCGTGGATTTTAAACACAGAAGGGCCAAAACATGCCTTGTGAAAATTAAACTGCCCTACAAAAACTAGCCACATCCCTAGTTCATAGTTTCTTGGCTGCGCAGTAGCTTTTATTTTTCCCAATCAGATTTCAGTATAATTTTTTATTTTGTCCAATCAGAGTTCAGTATTGTCAAGGTAATAAAGACCGGTCTGTTTTTTTTTTTGTTTGTTTGTTTTTTTCCAGGCCTGATACCAATGCCTGCCGATTATTAGTAAGTCAAGGGGGCCGATAGCCGATATTTGAAGCTGATATTCAAATTTAAAAAAAAAAAAAAAAAAAAAAAAAAAGTGGGGGGGGGGGATTTTTTTTTTAAATACAAATGCCAATCTTAGCTCTGTTGTAATGTCTTGAAGCATGTTGTTTATTGAACAATTTTTCATATTTTTTTTATTTTTTTTTTTAAATCTTAGACCACAGACATTCTTTCATATTTCAAACAAAATGTTTAGGGAGCTCCCAAGGTTATCAGTACGTCTTAAAAAGTTAAATGGAATCTTAAACACGTAAAAGTCATAGCTCTCTACAGTTTTCTATAGTAAATATTTATTTCCAAAATTTAAAAACACCTGAAATCTTAAACTTTCACATATTTTTGTTTTAATGTCAAACAAAAATGGTTCAGGAGGTTCCCAAGGTCAGCAGCATCTCTTATAAAGTGATCATTTAATTTTAATTGAAATAAATAGTTTTAGGTTGACCGTATATCGGCCGTCTTAAAAAAAGGCTGATACCGATATTATAGTTAAAATGCCCAATATCGGGTCTATCCCTACAAGGTGCCATCGTTTGTTTTTTTTTCCCTTCCACCCTCGGATGCAGCTACCTGTGCAGCAGCCTCCTCGTACCCTGTGGTCCCGTTAATCTGCCCGGCCAGGAAAAGACCTTGGGTGCTTTTCACCTGCAGTGCGGGGCTCAGCTGAGTGGGGCAGACAAAGTCATACTGCACGCCGTAGCCTAAAACAATTGCAAAAAAAAATTGTCCTCAATATACATGTTTTTTGGGTTTTTTTTTTCACTTTTTAAGATGGGTTAGGGTCTCCCGTACCAGGTGTGTGAATTTCAGCCCTGTGCAAGGCCGGGATCTCCCTGATGAGGCACAGCTGCATGTCAGGGGGCATTGTCATGGACAGACCCTGCGGGTACACCAGGTCAGAGGTCAGCCCCTCAGGCTCCAGCCATACCTGATGCTGCCGGCCTGGAAAGCGAAGTACCCGGGCCTCGATTGAGGGGCAGTACCTGAATATAAGACGAGGAAGTCTGATTTAGGAACAACTTGCATGCTTAAAACTATCAATCAAAAAAAAAAAAAAAGTGTGCACCTGGGGCCCTTTGTGTCCTGCTGTATGTGACAGTTGAGGTGAAGACTCTCTTTCACCACTTGATCCACACCAGGAGTGGTATAGGTCAAGTGGCACGGCAGCTGCTCCTCGGCCTGTTTTGTTGAAATGAAACTAACGCACCTGAAGGTGGCGTATGCACAATTTCACATGCTTTTTCTATTTTTATTTTTATTTTATTTTTATGTACCTTGCAGCGAGTGCGGCTATTGAGGAAGCTGAATGGACTCGGCTGACTATCGGGCGGGTGTAGCTTGGCCTGCTCAAAATCCACGGAGGCCTTCACGATCCTGGGAGGGGTACCCGTCCTGAGTCGGCCCATCTTCAGCCCCAGGCGCTCCCGCAGCGTGTGCGACATTCCGGCGCTGGACGGGGCGTCGCCGATCCGGCCCCCCGGCGACGTGCTCCGACCCACGAAGAGGGAGCCGGACAGGAACGTACCTGTGGTAAGAACCACAGAGCGGGCCGAGATTGGGACGCTTGCACCTGCTGCAATGACAAAAAATATTATTTTTTTTAATATTATTTTTAAACAAACATTTACTTAATTTAAATACAACTGAATTGCACTTAACATTCGCTGCCACCGGTTGTGATTACTTTGCATACCACTAGAGGGAGCCCACTTACATAAAACGAAACCCAGGGACAGCAGTTACTACTGAAATGAATAGAAATGCCATGAATCGGTTCCAGGCTACCCCCAACTATCAATATTTGTGCTTCTTAAGTACTTGTGGTCTTTCTCTGTTCGTGGCAGGGCTTTGTTCATATCCCCGATCTTACTGTGTTTTTAGAAGACATGTTTGCTGCCCACCTAAACGTATCCCAGTGACTCTGTGGCATCCAGGCTCTTCTGGGTTGGATTCTGTAACGAGAAGCTCCTCCACTGATCCCTCCAGCACTGTCAGTCCGGGAGTGGACAGCAGCTCGGACTGTAATAATCATTAATCATCATCAACCATCTTTCTTTTACAGAAACGTGCAATTTGTGTCGTTTACGGTTGGGGATACAGAGACCACACTAATCCATTATTTATTAGGGATGAAACAATATCCTAACATCACGATACGATATTATCACAATATGGTCACAATATTGTGGGGAAAATAATAATTTAAAAAAAAATCACAATATTGTGCTTTTGTACAATACAGCAATGAAAATTATGATTACATTATTTAAAACATATAAATATAATATGAGTGAGGCACTATAGTGACCAACTATAGTGAGGCACTTTCGAATGCAAGCACACTTTGAGTTCCGACACATATCGTCTCGGTTCACATGCATATTATGTTCCCCTCCATGTGACCATTAGTGTGGATTTTAAACATAGAAGGGCCAAAACATGGACAAGGACATGCTGTTGAATTATTTGATATAATTGTTACTTTGAAAGCGTCTTGACCGCTTGCTGTCATTTATTTTGTGTTATTTTATTGTTATTGATCAAGAGCAGATAACATAAGTTTTACTTCTTTCTGTCCCTTTTCATTTCTCTCTTTTTTTTAAGGAATGAAATAAAAAAATTGAATTGAAAATGTAATTGGATCATAACTGTTTAGAAGGAAAAGTCTCGACAACCTTAGAGCAAACAGTAATGCATAAAGGGGTAACGAATCTTATCAACAGAAATCCCCCTTTCTTTTTTTTCTTTTTTTCCCACCTGAACGAACTGGCGGTAGAGTTGGCGGTCCAGCTGAGCCCGCGGCCCCCACACAGCGGGGCCCTTCCTGCGATTCAAGATGGAGAAATGGATGCCGGCCCAGTCACCCGCTCGACCGCACACGCCGTCCAAAGCATCCACCTCCTTCACCAGGTGACCCTTCCCCACTCCACCCAAGGAGGGGTTGCACGACAAGGCACCTGCAAGGAACGTGATGGGAGTTTTTTTTGTTTTTTTGTTTGTTTTTCTAAGCTTGCGGGGCAAACGTTTGAAGATCACACGTTTGCTGTCTTACCGATGGTTTGAATTTTCTGCGTGACCAGCAATGTCTGAGCTCCCACTCGGGATGCCGCCGCAGCCGCCTCGGTGCCTGCGTGACCCCCGCCCACCACTATGACATCATACTGCTGTCCGGCAAGGTGACTGGCACGTCTGGAGACCAGTAAAAAGGCGGTCTCCAAGGTGGGGAGCTTCCTTGTCAACATGGCTGATGCTAACCTGTGTGTGGAGGGGACAGAATCGCACAGGACGGGTCATGCATGGGCCAATGAGACTGACGTGCATGTGTACACAATGTGGAGTTCAGACAGAAAACCCAAAAGATGCTGAAATGTTCTTTTAGATGTGAAGGACAGATTGTTGTTTTTTTATGTGTCCAAATACAGAGTAAAACGACATAATATGCTTTTAGAGAGCGTACACGTGACAGAATGTTGGCAAAAGTAGAAGAAACAATATTACAGTATTACCTTATGCAAGTGTAATTAGTTAACGTCTTTATGGAGGACGCATTATAAGATTGCGGTTATCACAGCCGCTAAAATTAGCACTTTGGGCTACTTACGGGTTCTTTAACAAAATTCAGAGGATAGTTATGGTTTCAGTTATCAAAATAAAATAAAAAGAAGAAGAAGAACGGAGTAATGAAGTCCCGACGACAACGTGGAGGCGGCCATGCTGTGTGTGGCTTACTGTCGTAATATATGTACTAAAGACGCACAGACATTTTTTGGGGGCACTGTTTAATGCGTTCACTCACATAAAATGGAAACACAATACACTTGTTCACTGATTGGATTATAACATGCAAATTAAATATATATATATATATATATATATATATATATATATATATATATTCATTGTGTCTATGTAAACTATACAATAAAAACAAAAACTTACACTATTCTAATGCTAGTGTTAAAAAGTTTAGTCATTTAGAAAGTTCCTTGTTTTTGAAAGGATGACCCCCCCCCCAATGAAAACAACGATAGACATTGTTAATGTGGCAAAAGCAAGATATTCGCCATCCACTGCCTTACTTAAGATAGTTGGTATTTTCCCACTTGTAATCATTGCTTAATTTTTCTTCAAATGTTTTTATTTTTGGTAGTCTTTTAACATTAGCAAAGCTATTAAAACATTTTGTTTTGATTGCATGACCTTTTTTTTTTTTAACTCACAATGCAAGCTAATAATATACTATTTTTTTCTAATATTTATTTGTTATTATGTTTTCCATTGTGCTAAGTCAGCAAAACGGGTACTGGATTTCATTGACAGTATGTACTATCATTATTATTATCATTATTACTATTGTTATTATTAGTTTCATTTTCATTTATTTATTTATGTTGTAGCGAGCAGTGACGGGAGTCGGAGGCAGAGTGTTGAAGTCCGGAGCCAAAGACCGGCGATTTATTGATAGCAGCTTCTCAGCGTTTAACAGCAACAACAACTCACTCTGTGCGAGGCTCACAGACCTACCAACATTTTGTTCTTTTATCCTTTCATCCTTTCATCCCAACAAACTCCCCCTTCGTCCCAACGTTCCGTGGGTGAATTATGTTCTGATCACTACAATGTATTTATTTTACTAAAAGTAATTGAATAGGTATTTATACTTTGGGCTTTACTTTTCCTTGACAAAATTATGTTATACTTATCTATACTTTTAGCACTTCTGAGCTATCAATCAAAGAAACAATCCGATTCGATCAATCACTCAGTCTTTGAACGTGCGCGCGCACGCTAGGTCAAAGGTGAGAGCGCGCACGTCGAAACCCCTCCCCCTTTCGGACTCGGACGGGTTTCCCAGTGAGCCGCGCGTGGATTGAGTCAAGTGAACCTACCGAGAGGTGGTGCTGACCATCCGATGCAGGTTTTCTTTCCGAAACCTGAATCATTTCACTTTCGGAAGCCACTGACAAGCAACGCAAAGACTTTATTATTACTGTTTGATTTTTTTTTTTTTTTTTTTTTTTTTTTTTTAATCGCCAGGTTTCGCCGGAGTCAAGGCGACGCGGTAGAAGGAAAGAAAGTAAAGCGAGGAGTGAAAGCGCCTGACTGCAGCTTGAAGGGTCAAAGCTAATGCTTAGCCACCTATCCGTTGCTAAATAATTACACGAAAACTCGTGTCAGTTGAACCGTCGTTTGCTTTGTCATAACCGCTGATATCACAAAGTGGATACTCGGGGAAGCATTTTGAGGGTGCACGCCACATTCGGTTGAATTAGCTCGGGGGGGGGGGTTGACTGGACATTTTAGGCCACGAGCGACTGGTATTCGCGTAGCGAGATTAGCTACTATAGCCGGTACTGCTGAGGTGACACCGGCTCAGCTACTAAAGATAGTTTACAACCGGAGCCACTTCGCATCGGACGGTTAGTCAAGTGTTTATTAGTTCCGACACTTTTGGTACTGTCCGAGCACCCGCGCTTGTTCGCCATGCTCAAACAGCAGCAGCCCAACTCCGGCGGGAGAAAAGCGTCAAATGGCACCACGGGCCCCGCCGGCATGTCTTCTCCAGTCAGTGGCGGCAGCAGTGGCAACAGGACGCCGGCCGGGAGGTGAGTGAGCCGGGCTACACGCGTCAGGAAAGTCCGTGGTCGACCCCTTGCGACTAAGGCCTACCGGTTAAAGCTCAGGGTGCTTAATGGGGCGCGTCTCAGCCACAGAGCTTCTCTCTCGGCCAATCCAATTCGTTGATGTGAGATTGACAGGTGGGCCGAACCAATCGGATTGCTTGGACGGAACCGTAAACGATTTGAAGGGGCGGGTTGAACTTTGGTGAAACCATTAAGTAGCAAATCAACATACAGGTGAAAGAAAGTTTATCTGGCCGGTCAAGACCTACAAAAGCAGACGCAGCTTGGCGGAAAACAATCTGTTTGTTTGCTTCTAACTTGAATGAAGCTCGTTAAATGAGTCATGTTTGAGGAGGTTTAATGGCTAACGCAAGGTAAGCCGAGTCCGTCGCCGGTGTTGTGAATGTGGTGGGTTTTGTTTTTGGTCAGATTGGCCTCAGCCTTTGTTTTGTAACCGTGCATGTTTCTTGGCTGCGTTGCCACCTCATTGAGCAAGACTGCAAGACCTTTATCTCGTGAGGATTGGACGTAAACATAGCGTTTGGTCGTCTTTTTCCATTTATATTTCGGGCTTTTTTTGTTGTTTTGTGCACGGTGAGCTTTATTTGGAATGTAAACACGGTTTTTATGATCATACTCGAGATTTTAGAATCGTTAGAACTAAGGTCGAAGGGGACATTTAGAGCTCGCCATTGTTTGTTGATATAGGTATAAAATATAATTGTCAGTTTGTTTGTTTTTTTCTCAAACGTTTATTTTTAAAATGATTTGCATGGAAAGTAGAACTAAAACATGGATGTCATTGCATGATAAATTTCTCTGTATATGAACTGATTTGACGGTATCAGCAATCATTTTGTATTTTTAATGTTTTAAAACTATATGAGCATGTTACACTGTATTCCCTTTACTAACCAATCTTAATTTTTTTTGTTCTTTTGTTCTTCCACAGGAATCGAACTACTGCAAAACCATCGTTCCAGTCTTCTCCTGTGAGTATCGAGGCACATCAAATTTGGCCAGCAAACATAAGCATTTTGAAAACGTACAAAAAAAATAAATAAATCACGTTTAAATAAATTTTCTCTTAATAAAAGAGCCCCAAAGATTTAAACCTTGACTCTTTATTAGCTGATTAACTCTGCAAGAGTCTGTTGCTTTCCAGTCACACAACTAAAGTAGCCGCCCCCTTTCACCTCACATCACTAGATATGATTAATGTGGCTTGAGATTATACGAGGGGTGGCATTTTCTGTTGCTAAAGCCTGACGTCCACATATCATGACAGCTTGTTTGGAATGTGTTGCTGGGGTCTTAATGGATGCTTTTGTGTCCCTTGTGAAGGTTTTTGAGGGCGTGTACAACAATGCTCGAATGCTTCATTTCCTCACAGCTGTTGTGGTGAGTTTTGATGAATGATTGTCCATCTTCTTCCGTGGAAGTGATGTCAAGTGCCTTGGTAAATTTACAATTTTTAAACCTTTTATCGCTTTCAGGGTTCCACTTGCGATATACGGGTGAAGAATGGGAGCATGTTTGAAGGCATCTTCAAGACACTGAGTTCTCGGGTAACTTTTAATATGCAGTGATTTTTGAAGTTCAGTGGACATTTGCAACATTTAGAGGGGTGCAATGGGGAAGTCCCAACGCATGTATTAATTAATAAATTATTTCATTCTTTAAAAAAAAAGAAAGGACAGGGGGCAGAAAGAAGTGAAAATTGTATCTACCCCTGATAAAAAATAAAAATAATAATCAACACAAAATAATTAAACAAAATGATTCAACACCATGACCTTGTGCGATTATATATTCTGCCAGTAATTGAGCTTTTATACATTTTTTGAAAATACAAATGGACTGAGATGATTTGGTTTTATAGTCTAGATTGTTCCACAGACTGACACCACATTAATTGGTAAAATTTCACGATGGGCTTTATAATTTTTTTTAAGGCCGTTAAACTCCATCAATTGATTGAATTTTAAAGTTTTTAGTTGTATAAATATTGTAATATTGGTCCTTACAGCATGCTGCAGAAATCTCACACATCCTCCAATGAATCAATTTACATGCCGTCTAAACTGGTTGACTTCCCTCAAATGTTGTTAGTGCGAGTTGGCCGTGGACGCCGTGCACAAACGAGAGGAGGAGGGCTCGACGTCGGCTCCGCCGCGGAGGGAGGACATCACCGACACCATGATCTTCAGCCCTTCAGATCTGGTTACGATGATATGCCGAGACGTAGACCTCAACTATGCCACCAGAGGTACACACGCTGCAGCGATTTTCACGATTAACTTTTGTGTTTGATCCACAGTCAATGGTTTACTCATCTCTGTGTACAATGATGAATGAAAGTGCACAGGGCAACTAAAGATTATTTTTGCTCCCTGTGAGTTTTGCGACATGGTGGCTTGCAAAATGGTGCATTGAAAGTTGCATTATCCTGATTTGTGTGCAGATACCTTCACTGACACCGCCATCAGCTCCACGCGCGTCAACGGGGAGCACAAGGAGAAGGTGTTGCAGAGATGGGAGGGAGGCGATAGCAACGGGGAGAGTTATAATCTGGATGCGGACGCAGTAAGTTCTTCGCCGGATTTCATTTTCAGCATTAGCCTTTTGCCGTCAAATGTTGATATGCTGCTGCAGTTTAAAAAAAAAGAAAAGAAAAGAGATTACATCGATGCACAGTGACTGACATTTAGATATTTACTTTGTTATAAAACAGTCTTGTTTCAATTGATTTGTCTTATTGAATATCTGTTGTTTTGCTCGTTAGTCGAATGGCTGGGACGCCAACGAGATGTTCCGCTACAATGAAGTGAAATATGGAGTCACGTCAACATATGATTCCAGCCTTTCTATGTATACGTAAGTTTCTGTTAGTCTTTGTTAACCTTGCTGACAACCACCAACAAATGTTTGGATTGATTTAAAACTGGGGGTGTCAAAATTAGTATGTTAATTTAAAGCTCCTTTAACAGCACAAAAAAAAATGTCACGCAATTAATGACCGCCCCTTACTTGGAAAGCCCGTACTGAGGGAATTCCAGTTGCAACGCAGCAGACACGTTTATGTCCAAATTTAGCAGTAATACATTTAAAAATCATGCATATATTTGTGGAGACTGGGGTCAAGTTGTATTTTGTAATTTTAAAAATGTGCACAATTTCACAAGTCACTTCATGTTAAAGATTAGGTAGCTTTTAATATGAATTGAAAAAGTTGTCACCAACGTCTTACAAATACAATCATGCCATTCTGTGGCAACAAAAATTACCGTACCTCAATTCAAGTCAATATCACTTGGGGTTTTTTTTCAGTACCGTACATCTTTTTGATTTGAACTTAATTTGATAAAATTATTACGAAATGACAATCGATGACTAAAAGATGCATCCATATTTCTACTAGTTTAACATTTTTTTTCCCCACTTTTATGTTAACAAGAGTATGAAAACTCAAGAAAAAAAATTCATTTTGCATTTTATTGTACATTTAGAACAAATATAAAACTTGCGATTAATCATGACTTACCTATTGAAGTCATGTGATTAATTATAATGACAAACTTGAATCACCCTGACATCCGCAATTAAAACACACTGACAAGAAGTCTGATAACTGAGTTCCTCCCTCACTCCCTCCCCCCGCCCAGCGTGCCGCTGGAGAGAGGCACCTCCGAAGTGTACCGACAGCGGGAGGCCCGCGCCGCTCGCCTGGCCAGCGAGATCGAGTCCAGCCCGCAGTACCGCCACCGCGCGGACCTGGAGAACGACGAGGGCAAGAGCGAGGAGGACAAGTACAGCGCTGTGGTGCGCGACGGCCCCGATCGTGACAGGGGCCACGAGAGCCCCCGCGAACGGGAGAGGGGCCGAGATGGCCCCGGGGCCAGGTGAGAGCCGTGTTCGGAGTTGAAACCAAACCAGTCGAGTGAAGGTTTTATTAACAGTATTTTGTTTTTCAGAGAGGGCAAGTACATTCCTTTACCTCAGCGGCAAAGGGAGATGAACCGGGACCGAGCCGAGAGGGGCCCCGGCGGCCCCCCGCCTCACAGCCGACTTGGCGGCGGTTACCGCGCCACCCCGCCGTCGTCGTCCTCTTCCTCATCTCCCAGACCCCCGCTGCCCTCCGCCGGTGGCCCCCAGCCCGCCGTCTCCCCGTCGGAGCGAAGCAGCCCCCTGTCGGGCAGAGGCGGGGGGGCCTACGTCGGCCACCACCCCCAAGGAAGCCCCAGCCCGGGCCCCGGCTCCGGTCCCGCCAGTCCGTACACGCCCGCTTCTCCGGGGACGGCGCCCGCCTCCGCCGCCTCCCTCTCTTCCGCCCCCTCCCCGACCAGCCCGCCGGCCCCCCACGGACACTCGGTCCCACATTCCCACTCGCTCCCGCACTCCCTGTCTGAGGCTGGCAGACCTGTTAATGGAGGTAAAACTCACTTTTGTCTTGTTACATTTTGGATTTGCCACATTTTTGCTTGTGTATTGGAATTATCTTTATCCGGCGGGGCCTTATTGTGGGAATTTTTGTTACTATTTTAGTTGTAAATACTTTCTTTGTGTAGATGTCAAACACATTTTATTATAGTTTGGAGTCATGATAGTTTTTAGGGGCGTCGCACTTTTATTGCTCATTCAGGGACAACAAAAATGTGAATGTGTCTTTCAGTTGCTGCCAGGACTTCCCCCAAAGCTCAAAGACTGCCGCCGTCGAGCAGGACCGTCCGCACTCCAAACGCACACGCTCCATCCGCCGGTAGCCGATCCTCAGCCGCTCCGCAATATCGTCGTCTCCCTCTGACGCCCACTGACGAGTTTGTCCTTGCAGCCGCTCGCTCGCCAAAATCCGGCTCTTCCCAGGACACGCCTTATTTGGACACGTCGTCCATCTCCCTGCCTGCGCAGAAGACGTCAGGCCCCGCCCCGCTTTTCCCCGTGGATGGTACAGTCAACACTTTGATATCCTGTTTTCATTTCATAATTTAGCTCCAGTTATTGTTTATCAATGAGGGTTTTAGCCTAGTCTAGTTTTAGTGGGGTGAAATATGTGTTGACGAAATTATTTTTGTGTAGTTTTTGTTGACAAAATGAACACTATGAAGCGGCACGACTCATGAGTTTTGTCGTTTGTCTCGCCAGTGAACGAGATCCTTTGCGCGGCGGCGAAGGAACGCTCCGCCGAGAGTCCCGGCGGCGCGGAGGAAAGCAAGAGCGGCAGCAAGGGTGAGAAACGTGACAAAGGCGCGACATTAAGCCGGAAACACCACAAGCGCCTTTCCTGAAAGCACATTTTCATGATCTGCCGTTTTCCCGCCAGCTCCTTCGGTTCAACAAAGGTCGCAAATCGAGGAGCTGCGGAAGTTTGGCAAGGAGTTTCGGGTGAGTGCTTTGGAAAACAATCCCAAATTAGAAGAGCGAGCCTGTGGCATTACAACTCTTGAGGACACTTCATGACAATTATTTGGTATCAAGATTTGGGCTTGATAAGAAAATATTTTTCATGGAATTTCATCGTAATCCTGAAAAATGGGATGTGATGATTCTTTTATTAAAATTTGACCTACATTTACTGCTAATTAAGATACACTGCTTTTGGATTCTGGTTCATTTGAAAATAATAGAATAGAAAATGACCATCTATCCATCCTTCATTTTATGTAATTAAAAAAAAAATGCTATATTGAGATGGCTTGCTTTAAAATAAAGTTGGTATCAGTCTTTTTGAGGAATCATACGGCCCATAATGGATCAATTTGAAACTTAACTTCAGGAAGCTAATTATACATTTTCAGTTAAGAGATGCTGCTGACCCTGGGAACTCTCTGCACCTTTTGTTTTCATTCAATTCATCTATTCCTAGTGTTTCTATCAGTTACTCTTCCAGAGTTGAGTGCCTGTACTGATATTGGTCTGGTGAAAAAAAAAAAAAGTAGCATCGAGCATCCCTAAATTTACGCTTCAGTCCAACATTTTCAATCACTTCCAGATCCGTCTTCGCATACTTAGCCTATTTGCTGCCATTTTAGTGTCCTTGATATCACGGCAGTCTGCTGAATGCCTTTTATGTAACGGCCCTTGGCAAAATTTAATTTAAAATTTAAAGCAAAACGAACTAGAATGCGTATTTCAACACAAATTTTCTTATTTTTATTTAATTTTAATTTATTTATTTTTTTAATTTTCAAGGTTATTTCTTTATTTATTTATTTTGAGAGCTCATTCGGCTGTCTTACCGATTCTACATGTCGTCATCATTTGTCTTTTTTTCTTTCTTTTTTTGTGAGTTTGTGCTTATTAATTCATGGGAGACCGAATAAAAATCTCATACCCTTCACCTTAACCGGATACTTCACAACAACGCCAGTCGTGAAGTAATCCGGAGACCAGAGGAAGGATCAAAGGAAAGAAAGATGAAGCAAAGTGAAATCCAGCACCACCTGCCACCCACAGTATTACAAAACCAGAATCTTTCACCAACCCAGAAACGTGTAAATTCCAACAGATTAGGGAGATCTCAAGAGACCAGATGAAAAACTATAGGAAGGAAGGAAGGATAGATGAAGCAGAGTGAGATCCACACACACCAGCCTCTGCTGATTCAGTGGGAGAAGCAAATTCTGTTTGAATTTCAGTCGATGCTGGTGTGATGGATCAGCATGCGTAAGAACCTCCACCAAAGTCTACCCCGGGCCGACAAGTGAAGTCTTCTATCTTCATGCTAAACATTTAATGCGAAACCTCGTAGACAGGCGGAAATGAGCCTACAAGTGCTACTTCACACACAAACAGCAGACAGAATGCTTGAGTCTGCTGAAAATATCCATCTTCTTACATTCACTCACCTGTTTTTGTGTTTTGTTTTGTTTTGTTTTGTTTTCTTCCAGCTCCAGCCGAGCGGCGGCGGCAGCACCAGCTCTCCCAGCTCCCCTGCGGCAGCGACTCCCCCCGCCGTCGGCGACACGGCGCAGGCCGGTGCCGCCAAAGCCTCGCCGCCAGACGCTCACGCCACTTCCGAAGCCAAACTGCAAGTCGCCGCCCCCGGCCCCTCCCACTCTCAGCCGCCGTCGCTCCCGTCCGACGAGCCCCCCAAGGAGGCCGGCGCGCCGACTGCCCCCACCTTGTCGGGAGCCATTCCGGACAGGCACTCGCCGGCCGCCCCTCAGCCGGCCAGGACCCCGGGAGGAAGCGAGGAGGGCACGGAGGGCGTGGCAGAGTAAGTTTATAAAAATACAAATAAAAATGATAAGGAACTTCTTGGCATGTTTTCTGTCTTCATGTGTAGCCAAGTGAAGAAATCCACCTTGAACCCCAACGCGAAAGAATTCAACCCAATCAAAGCTCAGATGCCGATGGTGAGCCTCTCAAAATTGTATCCAGTGACTTTCGTGTGGTCCCCTTCCAAGTCCAACATTTCCCATTTGCTGTCCAGACAAAACCCAACACGGCGCCCACCCCGCCTCGACCCACTCCTCCGAGCCCCGTGGTCATTCAGCACCCAGGCGGGCAGGGTCCACTCTACAACGCCCCCTACCTGTCATATGTGTCGCAGATCCACTCTGTACAGGTACACCAGCAGGGGAAGAAACAAAAAAATGCCGTAAATTAGGTTCCAACCGATAGAATTTTATTTATTTTTTTTTGGGGGGGGGGGGGTTCGAATTCCTTTTAATCTGCCGATTTAAAAAATATATATAATGCATAAAATTAACCCCTTCCCCAATTCTTTTTCAATGTGCGCCACTTCGCCACAAAAAAAATTCTTGAAGCATACAAGGTTATTGTGTAGATTTGTGTCAATAATAAAACAATTCTTACTTGTTTACAACTGCTGTAAAGCATTAACCTTTTCTTTTGTATATTTTTATCTTCTGTTATTTTCACAAGTCTTGGGACTTACTGGGCTAACCTGGGGCATCGGGATTGTATTTCGTGTCATGTGGAATTGGGTGTTATGATGACAACAACAAAAAAAATCCTTGGATGTTTGCATCCTTGAATTTTGAGAAAAGAACGTCTTTGAATCCTTGAATTATCAACTTTATAATATCATAGAACGTGAAAGGACGACAAAATAAAAACAAGTGAAATAAGAATGGAATAAACTAAAATAACTGAAAAAACAGTAAGAACAAATACTGAGTGGTTTTGGCCTCTTGGGGGCAGTGTGGTGCCGTGCATCCATGGTATACACACTTTAAAGTCAGTGCAGAAGGAAGTTTCAATTAAATTCTATTAAAATAATTAGTTTTTCACACATTGGGAAGAATTTGTGCCTTTGCAGTGTTATCTCATATGTAGGTATGTGTTCCCACAAGATTTGTGTGTGGATATTTGTTATTTGAAGGAAAAACACTCCCGATGTCGATGTTAACTCCCTGTTAGCATTTGCTAACTTCCTGTTGGCTCTAGACTAGGGATGTTTTGAAAACGAAGCATGTTTTGTATTTAAATATACGGCGGATGTAATTCTTACGTTGTGTATTTAGTTTTACAGTTAAACCCAACTGCAGTGTCATTAAACAGCTTAAAGGACGCTTAGGGGTAACAGAATAACATACGCTACACACTTGCTAGTTGCTAATGCTACGCAAGCAAAATGGTGCGTTCAGGGTACTTTCACGGTGTCGTAAACTTCGGCTTTCTTTGATAATGTTTTAAGGGGAAAATAATCACCCATTTGGTCGATGTTTGAAGGCCAATAATCGTACCGTAAATATTTCAGAATGTTTTGTCAAACTATTCAAAACAAAAATCATTGATTCTTCATTCTGCAGACCCCACAAATGTACCAGTACACCATGTCAGCAGTCGGCCAGGGGAAGTACCCCAGGACCAAAGGTAATGCAGGAATCCGACGGAGTTGAGTTTTGTTTTGACATTGCCCAAAGCTGAGTTTTGTGCCCCCCCCCGTGGCGTTTCAGGCTCCGTGGTGGCGCCGCGCTCCGACCACGGCACCTCGGCGCCCCCCATGTTGCAAGCGGCGGCCTCGGCCGCCGGCGCCCCCCTAGTTGCGTCCCCTTACCCGCAGTCCTACCTGCAGTACAACCCGCAGCAATATGGCCAGCAGCAAGTCATCCAGGCCATGTCGCCGTACCCGGGACAGGTTGCTTGCAAAAAAACAAAAAAAAACAACAAAAAACGCCACATCTTGGCTCTAAATTTCAATTAATGATCCGTTTCTCTTTCAGCCGATGTACTCCATGCTGCAAGGGGGGGCTCGGATGATAGGGCAAGGCGGGGGTCCCCACCCTCAAGCCCTTGGACCTCCGGGAGGCCCACAGTTCCAGACACAGGGAGACGGGCCGCAGGGACCTCAGCAGGGCATCTATGGTCAGCAACCAAGTGTCTCGATTTTGTCGTTTTTCAAATGTCAACAGCTTTTAGCGGCAGTTTTTCTGAATTGTCTTTTGTTTTTCTGCAGCTCCACAGTCCTTCTCCCACCACTCGGGGGCAGTACATCAACCGCAGCCATCCAGTACCCCAACAGGCAATCAGCCCCCGCCCCAACATGCTGCGCCCAGCCCCGGACAGGTCAGACAAGCCAACACGCAACCAAGACTTGAAGCCTTTTCAATAGAAAGTTTCTTCATAATGTCAATCAAAATGAATAGACGTTTCATTTTATTTTTCATTTATTTCAGGCAACAACTTACAGTTGAACACAGGAGAAAGAGAGTGGGGGAGAAGAAAACATATTTAATCCCACCCCCTGCAAATTACAGTATTATTTTAACAATTTAAATCATTTTAACCATAATATATAGACAATATTAGAGCCGACCATGAACTGAATTGTTAAGTGCTAATAATGGTGACCCGTCTTGTTAGCTTAATAGCACTAATTCCAAAATAATTTTTAAACCAAAAAAGCATGCAACAAATTAGATAAAAAAAACAAAACAAAATGTATCGATACTGTTACTCTAAATTTAAAATTGACTTGATCTGATATACACAAATGCAACGTGATTAATAAAAATGTTTGATAGCCAGTCAACTCGACTCTTATTGGATGACGCCCACGTCACTCATCAGGCCCCACCCTTTTAAAGCCATACACACTCCAAGTCACAAATAATCCAGTAGACGATGAGGAGGGCGATCCCAAGTGGACTAAATAATACCTTTTTAGTAATGTAAAATCCAATTTTATCCGATTATTCAATAGGTATGTAACAAAAACGGCAATATTGCGATAATGAAACTGCCACAATATCGTCGCCGTGTCATAATATTAAAAGCAGCACATCTGTTAGTCAGGTTGATTTCCATTTGTGCAGTTCTAGCACCCTCTGATGGCTAGTTTTTTTTGTTTTGTTTTTTAGTGCAGTTTAATTTTCACAAGACATTTTTTGGCCCTTCTGCGTTTAAAATCCATGTTTAATGGTCAGATGAAAAGGAATGTAATGTGTTTGTGAATTGAGTCATTATGTAGAGGAACTCAATGTGTGTGTATATTACCAAGTAAATGCCGCAATAATAAGTGTTAGTAGAGATTGTAGGTGGTTTGTATGCATTGCTGTTGTGTACAAAAGAAGAGTTTGTTTTTTTTATTTTTTTTTGTTCATAAAAATTATCGTATCGTGACCTTCATATTGTTATGTTTGGATATTGTTACATTCCCTATTAATCATTAGTCGATTCTAAACATATTCCACACGGTTATAAAAAAAAAAAAAAAAGACGTAATGCTGCTATTTGCTTCCAGAACGCCCAGTCAGGCCCGCAGCCCCAGTCCTTGTACCACTCGGGTCCGTTGTCAGCGCCGACCCCGCCCAACATGCCGCCCGGCCACACGTCCCCACAGGGCTCCTACCCCATTCAGGGCTACAGCATCCACGGCCACCAGGGCATCCCGCCCACGTACCCCCTGGGACAGTTGGCACAGGTAGTCGCACCCGTCCAGTTACCTTTCACCTCCCTCTACTGACAAAAAAAAAAAAAAAAATAGATTTATTTATTTTTGGTCGTGTCCTTTCCTCTTTCAGGCCCATGTCCAAGGAGCCATGTCGGGCCCCCACCACTCGGGGAGCCACGGTCAGCCCCAGTTAGTCATGCTGCAGCCTCCCCCGCAGCAAGGGCCCGGCTCGGTGCCCCAGCACCCGCAGCATGGGCCGCAGCAAGGGACGCACCAACACTTTTACATCGGCCATCCGCAAGGTAGGACAAATTACTCGTATTTGCGCTTTTTTTTGTGAAATGTCCAAAGTAAATTCAACTAAATGTCTTATATATATATATATATGTATATATATTTTTTTTTTTTTTTTTTGCGCTCACAGCAATGCAGGTTCAGACACACCCGGCCTCCTTCCATCCACCTGGAAACTAAACTTGTCTCTCCTTAAAAATGTTCCCGGGATTGAGCGCCGACATCCCCGCGGATGACTTGTCAACTGAACGTCCAAAAAACGAGACTGGCAGCAGCGGGGAAGGACAAAGTCTCGGCACCTTCTTCTTTTACTTCTTCTTGTTCTGCTGTTACTGTTCATTCATTGGCCCCAGAAGAGGATTTTTTTTTTTTTTTAATGCAAACGGATGAAGATGGAGAGACGACAACGACGAGCGCGGCGTCGAACCTGCGTTCAAATCCTGCGCTCCTCTTTAACTTCTTCCTTTTGCTCAGAGGCACCTTGCTCACTTGGACCAGTCTGAGGACAAAATGGTTTCATCTTCCCAGCAACGTGTATTTGGCCTCGTGTGTTGGCTCAGTTGGACAAACCAACGGGATGAATACTCACCGCATGACAGGAGGCGTTTGAAGGGGACGGGATTTTTAACAAATCGTTTCTTTTAACTTGCCCCAAGAGTTAAAAACAGAAGAAAAATCACCCTCTGACCGTTCTTCTCTTCTTTAGGAAAATAAAATATAAAAAATGAACAAGACAAAAAAAACTTAAAAAAAACAAAATGACCCAAAAATAAAGTTTTCAACTTAACTACAAAATGTGGTGCATTTATTTTCTACCCAGAGTGAGAATGTCTATCACATTGAAGAGGAAGATTAATTAGAAAGACTAAATGATGCTTTTACCCTTAACATTTCTTCACACTATTTCTACTGTATGTATACAGTACTTATCTAATGTAAAAAAAAAAGCGAAACATATAGTAACACTAAAAAAAGGCATGATTTATGACAGTATAGTAAGACAAAAATTACTAAACGACCATGTATAGTAAAGCCGTTTTTTTAAATTACCGTGTTTAGTAAGGAATTTTTCTTTAATAAAAGAAAAAAAAGACCATGTATAGTAAGATGTTTTTTTTTTTATTTAAAAAACGACCATGTATCGTAAGCCATTTTTTTTTTTCTACAAAAATTACCATGTATAGTAAGGCATTTTTTTCCTAAAAAAAAATAAATAAATAACCATCTATAGTAAGCCTTTTTTTTTTAATAGACCTCTTTTTTTTTCATGAAAAACCAACAGCCAAGCTGTTGTTTTTCCTGAAAAGAAAAATACCAATTATAGTATAATGCATTTTTTTTATTAAAAAAAAAAAGACATATAGTAAGACGTTTTTTTTTTTTATTAAAAAAAAAAAAACGACTATGTATAGGAAGGCGTTTTTTAATTTTAAAAACGACCATGTATCATAAGCCGTTTTTTTCCCCCCTACAAAAATTACCTTGTGTAAGTAAGGCATATTTTTTTTTAAAATAAAAATAAAGACCATGTATAGTAAGGCATTTTTTTATTTAAAAAAAAAAAAACATGTATAGTAAAGCTTTTTTTTTTTCTTTCATAAAAAAAAAATGACCATGTATAGTAAGGCGTTTTTTTTTTTTTCTTAAAAAAAATTAACCATGTATAGTCATGCATTATTTTAATAAAAAATAAAATATAATTGATATAAAATGTAAATTGCATTTAAAAAAAAAAAAAGACCATGTATAGTAATGCATTTTTTTTATTTTATTTGAAAAAATGACCATGTATAGTAAGGCTTTTTTTTTTTTTTTTTTTTTTAAAAACGACCATGTATAGGAAGACGTTTTATTTATTTTTTTAAAAACGACCATGTATAGTAAGCCGTTTCTTTTTTCCCTACAAAAATTACCATGTATAGTAAGGCATTTAAAAAAAAAAAAAAAAAAACGTGTGGAGTAAAGCGTTTTTTATTTTATGAAAAAAACGACCATGTATAGCAAGGCGTTTTTTTTTATTAAAAAAACGACCATGTATAGTAAGGCGTTTTTTATGAAAAAAACGACCATGTATAGTAAGCCGTTTATTTATTTTTTTTAAACGACCATGTATATAGTAAGGCGTTTTTTATTTTATGAAAAAAAACGACCATGTATATAGTAAGGTGTTTTTTATTTCATGAAAAAAAACGACCATGTATAGTAAGGCGTTTTTTATTTTATGAAAAAAAAACGACCATGTATAGTAAGGCGTTTTTTATTTTATGAAAAAAAACGACCATTTATAGTAAGGCGTTTTTTATTTCATGAAAAAAAAACGACCATGTATAGAAAGGTGTTTTGTTTTTTCTTAAAAAAAAAAAGCAAACCATGTACAGTAAGGCATTATTTTAATAATAATAATAAATAATTAAAAAAAAAAGACCATGTATAGTAAGGCGTTTTTTATTTCATGAAAAAAAAAACGACCATGTATAGAAAGGCGTTTTGTTTTTTCTTAAAAAAAAAAGCAAACCATGTACAGTAAGGCATTATTTTAATAATAATAATAATAATTAAAAAAAAAAGACCATGTATAGTAAGCCGTTTTTTATTTTATGAAAAAAAACCGACCATGTATAGAAAGGCGGGTTTTTTTTTTCTTAAAAAAAAAAAAGCTAACCATGTACAGTAAGGCATTATTTTAATAATAATAATAATAATAAATAATTTAAAAAAAAAAAGACCATGTATAGTAAGGCGTTTTTTATTTTATGAAAAAAAACGACCATGTATATAGTAAGGTGTTTTTTATTTCATGAAAAAAAACGACCATGTATAGTAAGGCGTTTTTTATTTTATGAAAAAAAAACGACCATGTATAGTAAGGCGTTTTTTATTTTATGAAAAAAAACGACCATTTATAGTAAGGCGTTTTTTATTTCATGAAAAAAAAACGACCATGTATAGAAAGGCGTTTTGTTTTTTCTTAAAAAAAAAGCAAACCATGTACAGTAAGGCATTATTTTAATAATAATAATAATAAATAATTAAAAAAAAAAGACCATGTATAGTAAGGCGTTTTTTATTTCATGAAAAAAACAAACGACCATGTATAGTAAGCCGTTTTTTATTTTATGAAAAAAAACCGACCATGTATAGAAAGGCGGGGTTTTTTTTTCTTAAAAAAAAAAAAGCTAACCATGTACAGTAAGGCATTATTTTAATAATAATAATAATAATAAATAATTTAAAAAAAAAGACCATGTATAGTAAGGCGTTTTTTATTTTATGAAAAAAAACAACCATTTATAGTAAGGCGTTTTTTATTTCATGAAAAAAACGACCATGTATAGTAAGGCGTTTTTTATTTTATGAAAAAAAAACGACCATGTATAGAAAGGCGTTTTTTTTTTTCTTAAAAAAAAAAAGCTAACCATGTACAGTAAGGCATTATTTTAATAATAATAATAATAATAAATAATTTTAAAAAAAAAGACCATGTATAGTAAGGCGTTTTTTATTGTATGGAAAAAAAACGACCATGTATAGTAAGGCGTTTTTTATTTTATGGAAAAAAAACGACCATGTATAGTAAGGCGTTTTTTATTTTTATTTTAAAAACGACCATGTATAGTAAGGCTTTTTTTTTTTTTTCCTAAAAAAGAATAACCATGTATAGTAATGCATTATTTTAATAAAAAATAAAATAAAATAAAATAAAAGACCATGTTTCGTAAGGCATTTTTTTTATTTAAAAAAAACAACCATGCATAGTAAGGCATTTTTTTAGTTTAAAAAACGACCATGTATAGAAAGGCGTTTTTTTTTTCCCTAAAAAAAATAACCATGTATAGTAAGGCATGATTTTAATTTAAAAAAAAAAAGACCATGTATAGTAAGACATTTTTTTTTATTTTAAAAACGACCATGTATAGTAAGGCGTTTTTTTTTTTCTTTAAAAAAAAAAAACATGTACAGTAAGGCATTATTTTAATAATAATAATAATAATAAATAATCACAAAAAAAAGACCATGTATAGTAAGGCATTTTTTTTTATTTTAAAAACGACCATGTATAGTAAGGCGGGGGGTTTTTTCCTAAAAAAAAAAAAAACGTATAGGAATGCATTATTTTAATAAAAAATAAAATAAAAAAAGACCATGTTTCGTAAGGCATTTTTTTTATCTAGAAAAAAACAACCATGTATAGTAAGCCGTTTCTTTTTTCCCTACAAAAATTACCATGTATAGTAAGGCATTTAAAAAAAAAAAAAATGTATAGTAAAGCGTTTTTTATTTTATGAAAAAAACGACCATGTATAGTAAGCCGTTTATTTTTTTTTTTAAAAACGACCATGTATATAGTAAGGCGTTTTTTATTTTATGAAAAAAAAACGACCATGTATAGTAAGGCGTTTTTTATTTTATGAAAAAAAACGACCATGTATATAGTAAGGCGTTTTTTATTTTATGAAAAAAACCGACCATGTATAGGAAGACGTTTTATTTATTTTTTTAAAAACGACCATGTATAGTAAGCAGTTTCTTTTTTCCCTACAAAAATTACCATGTATAGTAAGGCATTTCAAAAAAAAAAAAAAAACATGTATAGTAAAGCGTTTTTTATTTTATGAAAAAAACGACCATGTATAGCAAGGCGTTTTTTTTTATTAAAAAAACGACCATGTATAGTAAGGCGTTTTTTATGAAAAAAACGACCATGTATAGTAAGGCGTTTTTTATTTTATGAAAAAAAAACGACCATGTATAGTAAGGCGTTTTTTATTTTATGAAAAAAAACGACCATTTATAGTAAGGCGTTTTTTATTTCATGAAAAAAAAACGACCATGTATAGAAAGGTTTTTTTTTTTCTTAAAAAAAAAAAGCAAACCATGTACAGTAAGGCATTATTTTAATAATAATAATAATAAATAATTTAAAAAAAAAAAAGACCATGTATAGTAAGGCGTTTTTTATTTTATGAAAAAAAACGACCATTTATAGTAAGGCGTTTTTTATTTCATGAAAAAAACGACCATGTATAGTAAGGCGTTTTTTTAATAATAATAATAATAATAAATAATTAGGGCGGCACGGTAGTCGAGTGGTTAGCACGTCCGCTTCCCAGTTCTGAGGTCTCCGGTTCAAGTCCAGGCTCGGACCTTCCTGGGTGGAGTTTGCATGTTCTCCCCGTGCCCGCGTGGGTCTTCTCCGGGTACTCCGGTCTCCTCCCACATTCCAAAGACATGCATGGCAGGTTAATTGGGCGCTCTGAATTGTCCCTAGGGTGTGCGTGTGAGTGTGGATGGTTGTTCGTCTCTGTTTGCCCTGCGATTGGTTGGCAACCAGTCCAGGGTGTCCCCTGCCTACTGCCCAGAGCCAGCTGAGATAGGCGCCAGCAGCCCCCGCGACCCTTGTGAGGAATAAGCGGTCAAGAAAATGGATGGATGGATAAATAATAAAAAAAAAAAAAGACCATGTATAGTAAGGCGTTTTTTATTTTATGAAAAAAAAGGCCATGTATAGTAAGGCGTTTTTTATTTTATGGAAAAAAAACGACCATGGATAGTAAGGCGTTTTTTATTTTTATTTTAAAAACGACCATGTATAGTAAGGCTTTTTTTTTTTCCTAAAAAAGAATAACCATGTATAGTAATGCATTATTTTAATAAAAAATAAAATAAAATAAAATAAAATAAAATAAAATAAAAGACCATGTTTCGTAAGGCATTTTTTTTATTTAAAAAAAACAACAACCATGCATAGTAAGGCATTTTTTTAGTTTAAAAAACGACCATGTATAGAAAGGCGTTTTTTTTTTCCCTAAAAAAAATAACCATGTATAGTAAGGCATGATTTTAATAAAAAAAAAAAAAAAGACCATGTATAGTAAGACATTTTTTTTTATTTTAAAAACGACCATGTATAGTAAGGCGTTTTTTTTTTCTTTAAAAAAAAAAAAACATGTACAGTAAGGCATTATTTTAATAATAATAATAATAATAATAAATAATCACAAAAAAAAGACCATGTATAGTAAGGCATTTTTTTTTTTATTTTAAAAACGACCATGTATAGTAAGGCGGGGGGTTTTTTCCTAAAAAAAAAAAAAACGTATAGGAATGCATTATTTTAATAAAAAATAAAATAAAAAAAGACCATGTTTCGTAAGGCTTTTTTTTTTATCTAGAAAAAAACAACCATGTATAGTAAGCCATTTAAAAAAAAAAAAACATGTATAGTAAAGCGTTTTTTATTTTATGAAAAAAACGACCATGTATAGTAAGCCGTTTATTTATTTATTTTAAACGACCATGTATATAGTAAGGCGTTTTTTATTTTATGAAAAAAAACGACCATGTATATAGTAAGGCGTTTTTTATTTCATGAAAAAAAACGACCATGTATAGTAAGGCGTTTTTTATTTTATGAAAAAAAAACGCCCATGTATAGTAAGGCGTTTTTTATTTTATGAAAAAAAACGACCATTTATAGTAAGGCGTTTTTTATTTCATGAAAAAAAAACGACCATGTATAGTAAGGCGTTTTTTATTTTATGAAAAAAAAACGACCATGTATAGAAAGGCGTTTTTTTTTTCTTAAAAAAAAAAAGCAAACCATGTACAGTAAGGCATTATTTTAATAATAATAATAATAATAAATAACTAAAAAAAAACGACCATGTATAGTAAGGCGTTTTTTATTTTATGAAAAAAAAACGACCATGTATAGTAAGGCGTTTTTTATTTCATGAAAAAAAAACGACCATGTATAGTAAGGCGTTTTTTATTTCATGAAAAAAACGACCATGTATAGTAAGGCGTTTTTTATTTTATGAAAAAAAAACGACCATGTATAGTAAGGCGTTTTTTATTTTATGAAAAAAAACCGACCATGTATAGAAAGGCGTTTTTTTTTCCTTAAAAAAAAAAAGCTAACCATGTACAGTAAGGCATTATTTTAATAATAATAATAATAATAAATAATTAAAAAAAAAAAGACCATGTATAGTAAGGCGTTTTTTATTTTATGAAAAAAAAGGCCATGTATAGTAAGGCGTTTTTTATTTTATGGAAAAAAAACGACCATGTATAGTAAGGCGTTTTTTTGGTTTTTTTTTTAAACGACCATGTATAGTAAGGCTTTTTTTTTTTTTCCCTAAAAAAGAATAACCATGTATAGTAATGCATTATTTTAATAAAAAATAAAATAAAATAAAATAAAATAAAAGACCATGTTTCGTAAGGCATTTTTTTTATTTAAAAAAAACAACAACCATGCATAGTAAGGCATTTTTTTAGTTTAAAAAACGACCATGTATAGAAAGGCGTTTTTTTTTTTCCCTAAAAAAAATAACCATGTATAGTAAGGCATGATTTTAATTAAAAAAAAAAAAGACCATGTATAGTAAGACATTTTTTTTTATTTTAAAAACGTCCATGTATAGTAAGGCGTTTTTGTTTTGTTCTTTTTTTTTCATAAAAAAGAAACAACCATGTATACTAAGGCGTTTTTTTTTTCTTTAAAAAAAAACAAAACATGTACAGTAAGGCATTATTTTAATAATAATAATAATAATAAATAATCACAAAAAAAAAGACCATGTATAGTAAGGCATTTTTTTTTTATTTTAAAAACGACCATGTATAGTAAGGCGGGGGGGGGGTTTTCCTAAAAAAAAAAAAAACGTATAGGAATGCATTATTTTAATAAAAAATAAAATAAAAAAAGACCATGTTTCGTAACGCATTTTTTTTATCTAGAAAAAAACAACCATGTATAGTAAGGCATTTTTTTTAAATTTAAAAACAACCATGTATAGTAAGGCGTTTTTTATGGAAAAAAAACGACCATGTATAGTAAGGCGTTTTTTATTTTCTGAAAAAAACGACCATGTATAGTAAGGCGTTTTTTATTTTATGAAAAAAAACGACCATGTATAGTAAGGCGTTTTTTATTTTATGAAAAAAAAAACGACCATGTATAGTAAGGCGTTTTTTATTTTTATTTTAAAAACGACCATGTATAGTAAGGCTTTTTTTTTTTTCCTAAAAAAGAATAACCATGTATAGTAATGCATTATTTTAATAAAAAATAAAATAAAATAAAATAAAATAAAAGACCATGTTTCGTAAGGCATTTTTTTTATTTAAAAAAAAACAACAATGTATAGTAAGGCATTTTTTTAGTTTAAAAAACGACCATGTATAGAAAGGCGTTTTTTTTTTTTTCCTAAAAAAAATAACCATGTATAGTAAGGCATGATTTTAATAAAAAAAAAAAAAAAAAAGACCATGTATAGTAAGGCTTTTTTTTTCCGACAAAAAAAACGACCATGTATAGTAAGGCTTTTTTTTTCGACAAAAAAACCGACCATGTATAGTAAGGCTTTTTTTCCGACAAAAAAAACGACCATGTATAGTAAGGCTTTTTTTTCAGACAAAAAAAACGACCATGTATAGTAAGGCTTTTTTTTCCCGACAAAAAAAACGACCATGTATAGTAAGGCTTTTTTTTCCGACAAAAAAACGACCATGTATAGTAAGGCTTTTTTTTCCAACAAAAAAAACGACCATGTATAGTAAGGATTTTTTTTCCCGACAAAAAAACGACCATGTATAGTAAGGCTTTTTTTCCTGACAAAAAACGACCATGTATAGTAAGGCTTTTTTTTCCTGACAAAAAAACGACCATGTATAGTAAGGCTTTTTTTTCCGATAAAAAACGACCGTGTATAGTAAGGCTTTTTTTTTCCGACAAAAAAAACGACCATGTATGGTAAGGCTTTTTTTTTCCCCGACAAAAAAACGACCATGTATAGTAAGGCTTTTTTTTCCCGACAAAAAAAACAACCATGTATAGTAAGGCTTTTTTTTCCGACAAAAAAAACAACCATGTATAGTAAGGCTTTTTTTTTCCGACAAAAAAAACGACCATGTATGGTAAGGCTTTTTTTTCCCGACAAAAAAACGACCATGTATAGTAAGGCTTTTTTTTCCCGACAAAAAAACGACCATGTATAGTAAGGCTTTTTTTTCCCGACAAAAAAACGACCATGTATAGTAAGGCTTTTTTTTCCCGACAAAAAAAACGACCATGTATAGTAAGGCTTTTGTTCCCGATAAAAAACGACCATGTATAGTAAGGCTTTTTTTCCGCTAAAAAACGACCATGTATAGATAGTAAGGCTTTTTTTTCCGATAAAAAACGACCATGTATAGTAAGGCTTTTTTTTTCTGACAAAAAAACGACCATGTATAGTAAGGCTTTTTTTCCTGACAAAAACCGACCATGTATAGTAAGGCTTTTTTTTCCGACGTAAAAACGACCATGTATAGTAAGGCTTTTTTTTCCGACAAAAAAACGACCATGTATAGTAAGGCTTTTTTTCCTGACAAAAACCGACCATGTATAGTAAGGCTTTTTTTTCCGACGTAAAAACGACCATGTATAGTAAGGCTTTTTTTTCCGACAAAAAAACGACCATGTATAGTAAGGCTTTTTTTTCCGACATAAAAACGACCATGTATAGTAAGGCTTTTTTTTCCGACAAAAAAACGACCATGTATAGTAAGGCTTTTTTTTCCGACAAAAAAACGACCATGTATAGTAAGGCTTTTTTTTCCGACATAAAAACGACCATGTATAGTAAGGCTTTTTTTTTCGACATAAAAACGACCATGTATAGTAAGGCTTTTTTTTCCGACAAAAAAACGACCATGTATAGTAAGGCTTTTTTTTCCGACAAAAAAACGACCATGTATAGTAAGGCTTTTTTTTCCGACATAAAAACGACCATGTATAGTAAGGCTTTTTTTTCCGACAAAAAAACGACCATGTATAGTAAGGCTTTTATTTCCGACAAAAAAACGACCATGTATAGTAAGGCTTTTTTTTCCGACAAAAAAACGACCATGTATAGTAAGGCTTTTTTTTCCGACAAAAAAACGACCATGTATAGTAAGGCTTTTTTTTCCGGCGTAAAAACGACCATGTATCGTAAGGCTTTTTTTTCGACATAAAAACGACCATGTATAGTAAGGCTTTTTTTTCCGACTAAAAAACGACCATGTATAGTAAGGCTTTTTTTTCCCGACATAAAAACGACCATGTATAGTAAGGCTTTTTTTTCCGACAAAAAAACGACCATGTATAGTAAGGCTTTTTTTTCCGACATAAAAACGACCATGTATAGTAAGGCTTTTTTTTCCGACAAAAAAACGACCATGTATAGTAAGGCTTTTTTTTCCAACATAAAAACGACCATGTATAGTGAGGCTTTTTTTTCCGACAAAAAAACGACCATGTATAGTAAGGCTTTTATTTCCGACAAAAAAACGACCATGTATAGTAAGGCTTTTTTTTCCGACAAAAAAACGACCATGTATAGTAAGGCTTTTTTTTCCGACAAAAAAACGACCATGTATAGTAAGGCTTTTTTTTCCGGCGTAAAAACGACCATGTATCGTAAGGCTTTTTTTTCGACATAAAAACGACCATGTATAGTAAGGCTTTTTTTTCCGACAAAAAAACGACCATGTATAGTAAGGCTTTTTTTTTCGACATAAAAACGACCATGTATAGTAAGGCTTTTTTTTCCGACAAAAAAACGACCATGTATAGTAAGGCTTTTTTTTCCGACAAAAAAACGACCATGTATAGTAAGGCTTTTTTTTCCGACGTAAAAACAACCATGTATAGTAAGGCTTTTTTTTCCCGACAAAAAAACGACCATGTATAGTAAGGCTTTTTTTTCTGACATAAAAACGACCATGTATAGTAAGGCTTTTTTTTTCGACAAAAAAACGACCATGTATAGTAAGGCTTTTTTTTCCGACAAAAAAACGACCATGTATAGTAAGGCTTTTTTTTTTTCCTAAAAAAGAATAACCATGTATAGTAATGCATTATTTTAATAAAAAATAAAATAAAATAAAATAAAATAAAATAAAATAAAAGACCATGTTTCGTAAGGCATTTTTTTTATTTAAAAAAAACAACAACCATGCATAGTAAGGCATTTTTTTAGTTTAAAAAACGACCATGTATAGAAAGGCGTTTTTTTTTTTCCCTAAAAAAAATAACCATGTATAGTAAGGCATGATTTTAATAAAAAAAAAAAAAAAAGACCATGTATAGTAAGACATTTTTTTTTATTTTAAAAACGACCATGTATAGTAAGGCGTTTTTTTTTTCTTTAAAAAAAACAAAACATGTACAGTAAGGCATTATTTTAATAATAATAATAATAATAATAAATAATCACAAAAAAAAGACCATGTATAGTAAGGCATTTTTTTTTTATTTTAAAAACGACCATGTATAGTAAGGCGGGGGGTTTTTTCCTAAAAAAAAAAAAAACGTATAGGAATGCATTATTTTAATAAAAAATAAAATAAAAAAAGACCATGTTTCGTAAGGCTTTTTTTTTTATCTAGAAAAAAACAACCATGTATAGTAAGCCATTTAAAAAAAAAAAAAACATGTATAGTAAAGCGTTTTTTATTTTATGAAAAAAACGACCATGTATAGTAAGCCGTTTATTTATTTATTTTAAACGACCATGTATATAGTAAGGCGTTTTTTATTTTATGAAAAAAAACGACCATGTATATAGTAAGGCGTTTTTTATTTCATGAAAAAAAACGACCATGTATAGTAAGGCGTTTTTTATTTTATGAAAAAAAAACGCCCATGTATAGTAAGGCGTTTTTTATTTTATGAAAAAAAACGACCATTTATAGTAAGGCGTTTTTTATTTCATGAAAAAAAAACGACCATGTATAGTAAGGCGTTTTTTATTTTATGAAAAAAAAACGACCATGTATAGAAAGGCGTTTTTTTTTTCTTAAAAAAAAAAAGCAAACCATGTACAGTAAGGCATTATTTTAATAATAATAATAATAAATAACTAAAAAAAAACGACCATGTATAGTAAGGCGTTTTTTATTTTATGAAAAAAAAACGACCATGTATAGTAAGGCGTTTTTTATTTCATGAAAAAAAAACGACCATGTATAGTAAGGCGTTTTTTATTTTATGAAAAAAAAACGACCATGTATAGTAAGGCGTTTTTTATTTTATGAAAAAAAACCGACCATGTATAGAAAGGCGTTTTTTTTTCCTTAAAAAAAAAAAGCTAACCATGTACAGTAAGGCATTATTTTAATAATAATAATAATAATAAATAATTTAAAAAAAAAAGACCATGTATAGTAAGGCGTTTTTTATTTTATGAAAAAAAAGGCCATGTATAGTAAGGCGTTTTTTATTTTATGGAAAAAAAACGACCATGTATAGTAAGGCGTTTTTTTGGGTTTTTTTTTAAACGACCATGTATAGTAAGGCTTTTTTTTTTTTTCCCTAAAAAAGAATAACCATGTATAGTAATGCATTATTTTAATAAAAAATAAAATAAAATAAAATAAAATAAAAGACCATGTTTCGTAAGGCATTTTTTTTATTTAAAAAAAACAACAACCATGCATAGTAAGGCATTTTTTTAGTTTAAAAAACGACCATGTATAGAAAGGCTTTTTTTTTTTCCCTAAAAAAAATAACCATGTATAGTAAGGCATGATTTTAATTTAAAAAAAAAAAGACCATGTATAGTAAGACATTTTTTTTTATTTTAAAAACGTCCATGTATAGTAAGGCGTTTTTGTTTTGTTCTTTTTTTTTCATAAAAAAGAAACAACCATGTATACTAAGGCGTTTTTTTTTTCTTTAAAAAAAAACAAAACATGTACAGTAAGGCATTATTTTAATAATAATAATAATAATAAATAATCACAAAAAAAAAGACCATGTATAGTAAGGCATTTTTTTTTTATTTTAAAAACGACCATGTATAGTAAGGCGGGGGGGGGGGGTTTCCTAAAAAAAAAAAAAACGTATAGGAATGCATTATTTTAATAAAAAATAAAATAAAAAAAGACCATGTTTCGTAACGCATTTTTTTTATCTAGAAAAAAACAACCATGTATAGTAAGGCATTTTTTTTTAATTTAAAAACAACCATGTATAGTAAGGCGTTTTTTATGGAAAAAAAACGACCATGTATAGTAAGGCGTTTTTTATTTTCTGAAAAAAACGACCATGTATAGTAAGGCGTTTTTTATTTTATGAAAAAAAACGACCATGTATAGTAAGGCGTTTTTTATTTTATGAAAAAAAAACGACCATGTATAGTAAGGCGTTTTTTATTTTTATTTTAAAAACGACCATGTATAGTAAGGCTTTTTTTTTTTCCTAAAAAAGAATAACCATGTATAGTAATGCATTATTTTAATAAAAAATAAAATAAAATAAAATAAAATAAAAGACCATGTTTCGTAAGGCATTTTTTTTATTTAAAAAAAAACAACAATGTATAGTAAGGCATTTTTTTAGTTTAAAAAACGACCATGTATAGAAAGGCGTTTTTTTTTTTTTCCTAAAAAAAATAACCATGTATAGTAAGGCATGATTTTAATAAAAAAAAAAAAAAAAAAGACCATGTATAGTAAGGCTTTTTTTTTCCGACAAAAAAAACGACCATGTATAGTAAGGCTTTTTTTTCCGACAAAAAAACCGACCATGTATAGTAAGGCTTTTTTTCCGACAAAAAAAACGACCATGTATAGTAAGGCTTTTTTTTCAGACAAAAAAAACGACCATGTATAGTAAGGCTTTTTTTTCCCGACAAAAAAAACGACCATGTATAGTAAGGCTTTTTTTTCCGACAAAAAAACGACCATGTATAGTAAGGCTTTTTTTTCCAACAAAAAAAACGACCATGTATAGTAAGGATTTTTTTTCCCGACAAAAAAACGACCATGTATAGTAAGGCTTTTTTTCCTGACAAAAAACGACCATGTATAGTAAGGCTTTTTTTTCCTGACAAAAAAACGACCATGTATAGTAAGGCTTTTTTTTCCGATAAAAAACGACCGTGTATAGTAAGGCTTTTTTTTTCCGACAAAAAAAACGACCATGTATGGTAAGGCTTTTTTTTTCCCCGACAAAAAAACGACCATGTATAGTAAGGCTTTTTTTTCCCGACAAAAAAAACAACCATGTATAGTAAGGCTTTTTTTTCCGACAAAAAAAACAACCATGTATAGTAAGGCTTTTTTTTTCCGACAAAAAAAACGACCATGTATGGTAAGGCTTTTTTTTCCCGACAAAAAAACGACCATGTATAGTAAGGCTTTTTTTTCCCGACAAAAAAACGACCATGTATAGTAAGGCTTTTTTTTCCCGACAAAAAAACGACCATGTATAGTAAGGCTTTTTTTTCCCGACAAAAAAAACGACCATGTATAGTAAGGCTTTTGTTCCCGATAAAAAACGACCATGTATAGTAAGGCTTTTTTTCCGCTAAAAAACGACCATGTATAGATAGTAAGGCTTTTTTTTCCGATAAAAAACGACCATGTATAGTAAGGCTTTTTTTTTCTGACAAAAAAACGACCATGTATAGTAAGGCTTTTTTTCCTGACAAAAACCGACCATGTATAGTAAGGCTTTTTTTTCCGACGTAAAAACGACCATGTATAGTAAGGCTTTTTTTTCCGACAAAAAAACGACCATGTATAGTAAGGCTTTTTTTTCTGACAAAAAAAACGACCATGTATAGTAAGGCTTTTTTTTCCGACAAAAAAACGACCATGTATAGTAAGGCTTTTTTTTCCGACAAAAAAACGACCATGTATAGTAAGGCTTTTTTTTCCGACAAAAAAACGACCATGTATAGTAAGGCTTTTTTTTCCGACAAAAAAACGACCATGTATAGTAAGGCTTTTTTTTCCGACAAAAAAACGACCATGTATAGTAAGGCTTTTTTTTCCGGCGTAAAAACGACCATGTATAGTAAGGCTTTTTTTTTCGACATAAAAACGACCATGTATAGTAAGGCTTTTTTTCTGACATAAAAACGACCATGTATAGTAAGGCTTTTTTTCTGACAAAAAAAACGACCATGTATAGTAAGGCTTTTTTTTCCGACAAAAAAACGACCATGTATAGTAAGGCTTTTTTTTCTGACAAAAAAAACGACCATGTATAGTAAGGCTTTTTTTTCCGACAAAAAAACGACCATGTATAGTAAGGCTTTTTTTTCCGACAAAAAAACGACCATGTATAGTAAGGCTTTTTTTTCCGACAAAAAAACGACCATGTATAGTAAGGCTTTTTTTTCCGACAAAAAAACGACCATGTATAGTAAGGCTTTTTTTTCCGACAAAAAAACGACCATGTATAGTAAGGCTTTTTTTTCCGGCGTAAAAACGACCATGTATAGTAAGGCTTTTTTTTCCGACAAAAAAACGACCATGTATAGTAAGGCTTTTTTCTCCGACAAAAAAACGACCATGTATAGTAAGGCTTTTTTTTCTGACAAAAAAAACGACCATGTATAGTAAGGCTTTTTTTTCCGACAAAAAATACGACCATGTATAGTAAGGCTTTTTTTTCCCGACAAAAAAACGACCATGTATAGTAAGGCTTTTTTTTTTATTTTATTTTATTTATTTTTTTTAATTCCTAGTTATACTTACTGAACTCATTGCTCTTCTTTCCAGTAAACTGACTAACAGCCCCGTGGTCTAGTGGTAGAGTGTTTACACTCTGACGCTGAGGTTGTGGGTTCGATCCCAGGCTGAGTCAAACCAAACGACCATGTATAGTAAGGCTTTTTTTTCCCGACATAAAAACGACCATGTATAGTAAGGCTTTTTTTTCCGACAAAAAAACGACCATGTATAGTAAGGCTTTTTTTTCCGACAAAAAAACGACCATGTATAGTAAGGCTTTTTTTTTCGACATAAAAACGACCATGTATAGTAAGGCTTTTTTTTTTCCGACAAAAAAACGACCATGTATAGTAAGGCTTTTTTTTCCCGACATAAAAACGACCATGTATAGTAAGGCTTTTTTTTCCGACAAAAAAACGACCATGTATAGTAAGGCTTTTTTTTCCGACAAAAACACGACCATGTATAGTAAGGCTTTTTTTTTCGACATAAAAACGACCATGTATAGTAAGGCTTTTTTTTTCAGACAAAAAAACGACCATGTAGAGTAAGGCTTTTTTTTCCGACAAAAAAACGACCATGTATAGTAAGGCTTTTTTTTCCGACAAAAAAACGACCATGTATAGTAAGGCTTTTTTTTCCCGACATAAAAACGACCATGTATATTAAGGCTTTTTTTTCCGACAAAAAAACGACCATGTATAGTAAGGCTTTTTTTTCCGACAAAAAAACGACCATGTATAGTAAGGCTTTTTTTTCTGACATAAAAACGACCATGTATAGTAAGGCTTTTTTTTCTGACAAAAAAAACGACCATGTATAGTAAGGCTTTTTTTTCCGACAAAAAAACGACCATGTATAGTAAGGCTTTTTTTTCTGACAAAAAAAACGACCATGTATAGTAAGGCTTTATTTTCCGACAAAAAAACGACCATGTATAGTAAGGCTTTATTTTCCGACAAAAAAACGACCATGTATAGTAAGGCTTTTTTTTCCGACAAAAAAACGACCATGTATAGTAAGGCTTTTTTTTCCGACAAAAAAACGACCATGTATAGTAAGGCTTTTTTTTCCGGCGTAAAAACGACCATGTATAGTAAGGCTTTTTTTTTCGACATAAAAACGACCATGTATAGTAAGGCTTTTTTTTCCGACAAAAAAACGACCATGTATAGTAAGGCTTTTTTTTCCGACAAAAAAACGACCATGTATAGTAAGGCTTTTTTCTCCGACAAAAAAACGACCATGTATAGTAAGGCTTTTTTTTCCGGCGTAAAAACGACCATGTATAGTAAGGCTTTTTTTTTCGACATAAAAACGACCATGTATAGTAAGGCTTTTTTTTCCGACAAAAAAACGACCATGTATAGTAAGGCTTTTTTTTCCGACAAAAAAACGACCATGTATAGTAAGGCTTTTTTTTCCGACAAAAAAACGACCATGTATAGTAAGGCTTTTTTTTCCGACAAAAAAACGACCATGTATAGTAAGGCTTTTTTTTCCGACAAAAAAACGACCATGTATAGTAAGGCTTTTTTTTTCCGACAAAAAAGCGACCATGTATAGTAAGGCTTTTTTTTCTGACAAAAAAAACGACCATGTATAGTAAGGCTTTATTTTCCGACAAAAAAACGACCATGTATAGTAAGGCTTTTTTTTCCGACAAAAAAACGACCATGTATAGTAAGGCTTTTTTTTCCGACAAAAAAACGACCATGTATAGTAAGGCTTTTTTTTCCGACAAAAAAACGACCATGTATAGTAAGGCTTTTTTTTCCGGCGTAAAAACGACCATGTATAGTAAGGCTTTTTTTTTCGACATAAAAACGACCATGTATAGTAAGGCTTTTTTTTCCGACAAAAAAACGACCATGTATAGTAAGGCTTTTTTTTCTGACAAAAAAAACGACCATGTATAGTAAGGCTTTTTTTTCTGACAAAAAAAACGACCATGTATAGTAAGGCTTTTTTTTCCGACAAAAAAACGACCATGTATAGTAAGGCTTTTTTTTCCGACAAAAAAACGACCATGTATAGTAAGGCTTTTTTTTCCGACATAAAAACGACCATGTATAGTAAGGCTTTTTTTTCCGACAAAAAAACGACCATGTATAGTAAGGCTTTTTTTTCCGACAAAAAAACGACCATGTATAGTAAGGCTTTTTTTTCCGACAAAAAAACGACCATGTATAGTAAGGCTTTTTTTTCCGACATAAAAACGACCATGTATAGTAAGGCTTTTTTTTTTTTTTTTTTTTTTTTTTTTTTTTTTTTAAATTCCTAGTCATACTTACTAAACTCATTGCTCTTCTTTCCAGTAAACTGACTAACAGCCCCGTGGTCTAGTGGTAGAGTGTTTACACTCTGACGCTGAGGTTGTGGGTTCGATCCCAGGCTGAGTCAAACCAAACGACCATGTATAGTAAGGCTTTTTTTTCCGACAAAAAATACGACCATGTATAGTAAGGCTTTTTTTTCCGACAAAAAAACGACCATGTATAGTAAGGCTTTTTTTTCCGACAAAAAAACGACCATGTATAGTAAGGCTTTTTTTTCCGACATAAAAACGACCATGTATAGTAAGGCTTTTTTTTTTTTTTTTTTTTTTTTTTTTTTAAATTCCTAGTCATACTTACTAAACTCATTGCTCTTCTTTCCAGTAACCTGACTAACAGCCCCGTGGTCTAGTGGTAGAGTGTTTACACTCTGACGCTGAGGTTGTGGGTTCGATCCCAGGCTGAGTCAAACCAAACTACCATGTATAGTAAGGATTTTTTTTCCGACAAAAAATACGACCATGTATAGTAAGGCTTTTTTTTCCCGACAAAAAAACGACCATGTATAGTAAGGCTTTTTTTTTTTAATTCCTAGTCATACTTACTAAACTCATTGCTCTTCTTTCCAGTAAACTGACTAACAGCCCTGTGGTCTAGTGGTAGAGTGTTTACACTCTGACGCTGAGGTTGTGGGTTCGATCCCAGGCTGAGTCAAACCAAACGACCATGTATAGTAAGGCTTTTTTTTCTGACAAAAAAAACGACCATGATAGTAAGGCTTTTTTTTCCGACAAAAAATACGACCATGTATAGTAAGGTTTTTTTTTCCCGACAAAAAAACGACCATGTATAGTAAGGTTTTTTTTTCCGACAAAAAAACGACCATGTATAGTAAGGCTTTTTTTTCCGACAAAAAAACGACCATGTATAGTAAGGCTTTTTTTTCCGACAAAAAAACGACCATGTATAGTAAGGCTTTTTTTTCCGACAAAAAAACGACCATGTATAGTAAGGCTTTTTTTTCTGACAAAAAAAACGACCATGTATAGTAAGGCTTTTTTTTCCGACAAAAAAACGACCATCTATAGTAAAGCTTTTTTTTCTGACAAAAAAAACGACCATGTATAGTAAGGCTTTATTTTCCGACAAAAAAACGACCATGTATAGTAAGGCTTTATTTTCCGACAAAAAAACGACCATGTATATATAGTAAGGCTTTTTTTTCCGACAAAAAAACGACCATGTATAGTAAGGCTTTTTTTTCCGACAAAAAAACGACCATGTATAGTAAGGCTTTTTTTTCCGACAAAAAAACGACCATGTATAGTAAGGCTTTTTTTTCCGGCGTAAAAACGACCATGTATAGTAAGGCTTTTTTTTTCGACATAAAAACGACCATGTATAGTAAGGCTTTTTTTTCCGACAAAAAAACGACCATGTATAGTAAGGCTTTTTTTTCCGACAAAAAAACGACCATGTATAGTAAGGCTTTTTTTTCCGACATAAAAACGACCATGTATAGTAAGGCTTTTTTTTTTTTTTTTTTTTTTTTTTTAAAATTCCTAGTCATACTTACTAAACTCATTGCTCTTCTTTCCAGTAACCTGACTAACAGCCCCGTGGTCTAGTGGTAGAGTGTTTACACTCTGACGCTGAGGTTGTGGGTTCGATCCCAGGCTGAGTCAAACCAAACTACCATGTATAGTAAGGATTTTTTTTCCGACAAAAAATACGACCATGTATAGTAAGGCTTTTTTTTCCCGACAAAAAAACGACCATGTATAGTAAGGCTTTTTTTTAAAATTCCTAGTCATACTTACTAAACTCATTGCTCTTCTTTCCAGTAAACTGACTAACAGCCCTGTGGTCTAGTGGTAGAGTGTTTACACTCTGACGCTGAGGTTGTGGGTTCGATCCCAGGCTGAGTCAAACCAAACGACCATGTATAGTAAGGCTTTTTTTTCTGACAAAAAAAACGACCATGATAGTAAGGCTTTTTTTTCCGACAAAAAATACGACCATGTATAGTAAGGTTTTTTTTTCCCGACAAAAAAACGACCATGTATAGTAAGGTTTTTTTTTCCGACAAAAAAACGACCATGTATAGTAAGGCTTTTTTTTCCGACAAAAAAACGACCATGTATAGTAAGGCTTTTTTTTCCGACAAAAAAACGACCATGTATAGTAAGGCTTTTTTTTCCGACAAAAAAACGACCATGTATAGTAAGGCTTTTTTTTCTGACAAAAAAAACGACCATGTATAGTAAGGCTTTTTTTTCCGACAAAAAAACGACCATCTATAGTAAAGCTTTTTTTTCTGACAAAAAAAACGACCATGTATAGTAAGGCTTTATTTTCCGACAAAAAAACGACCATGTATAGTAAGGCTTTATTTTCCGACAAAAAAACGACCATGTATATATAGTAAGGCTTTTTTTTCCGACAAAAAAACGACCATGTATAGTAAGGCTTTTTTTTCCGACAAAAAAACGACCATGTATAGTAAGGCTTTTTTTTCCGACAAAAAAACGACCATGTATAGTAAGGCTTTTTTTTCCGGCGTAAAAACGACCATGTATAGTAAGGCTTTTTTTTTCGACATAAAAACGACCATGTATAGTAAGGCTTTTTTTTCCGACAAAAAAACGACCATGTATAGTAAGGCTTTTTTTTCCGACAAAAAAACGACCATGTATAGTAAGGCTTTTTTTTCCGACATAAAAACGACCATGTATAGTAAGGCTTTTTTTTTTTTTTTTTTTTTTTTTTTTAAAATTCCTAGTCATACTTACTAAACTCATTGCTCTTCTTTCCAGTAAACTGACTAACAGCCCCGTGGTCTAGTGGTAGAGTGTTTACACTCTGACGCTGAGGTTGTGGGTTCGATCCCAGGCTGAGTCAAACCAAACGACCATGTATAGTAAGGCTTTTTTTTCCGACAAAAAATACGACCATGTATAGTAAGGCTTTTTTTTCCGACAAAAAAACGACCATGTATAGTAAGGCTTTTTTTTCCGACAAAAAAACGACCATGTATAGTAAGGCTTTTTTTTCCGACAAAAAATACGACCATGTATAGTAAGGTTTTTTTTTCCCGACAAAAAAACGACCATGTATAGTAAGGTTTTTTTTTCCGACAAAAAAACGACCATGTATAGTAAGGCTTTTTTTTCCGACAAAAAAACGACCATGTATAGTAAGGCTTTTTTTTCCGACAAAAAAACGACCATGTATAGTAAGGCTTTTTTTTCCGACAAAAAAACGACCATGTATAGTAAGGCTTTTTTTTCTGACAAAAAAAACGACCATGTATAGTAAGGCTTTTTTTTCCGACAAAAAAACGACCATCTATAGTAAAGCTTTTTTTTCTGACAAAAAAAACGACCATGTATAGTAAGGCTTTATTTTCCGACAAAAAAACGACCATGTATAGTAAGGCTTTATTTTCCGACAAAAAAACGACCATGTATATATAGTAAGGCTTTTTTTTCCGACAAAAAAACGACCATGTATAGTAAGGCTTTTTTTTCCGACAAAAAAACGACCATGTATAGTAAGGCTTTTTTTTCCGACAAAAAAACGACCATGTATAGTAAGGCTTTTTTTTCCGGCGTAAAAACGACCATGTATAGTAAGGCTTTTTTTTTCGACATAAAAACGACCATGTATAGTAAGGCTTTTTTTTCCGACAAAAAAACGACCATGTATAGTAAGGCTTTTTTTTCCGACAAAAAAACGACCATGTATAGTAAGGCTTTTTTTTCCGACATAAAAACGACCATGTATAGTAAGGCTTTTTTTTTTTTTTTTTTTTTTTTTTTTTTTTTTTTTTTTTTTTTTAAATTCCTAGTCATACTTACTAAACTCATTGCTCTTCTTTCCAGTAAACTGACTAACAGCCCCGTGGTCTAGTGGTAGAGTGTTTACACTCTGACGCTGAGGTTGTGGGTTCGATCCCAGGCTGAGTCAAACCAAACGACCATGTATAGTAAGGCTTTTTTTTCCGACAAAAAATACGACCATGTATAGTAAGGCTTTTTTTTCCGACAAAAAAACGACCATGTATAGTAAGGCTTTTTTTTCCGACAAAAAAACGACCATGTATAGTAAGGCTTTTTTTTCCGACATAAAAACGACCATGTATAGTAAGGCTTTTTTTTTTTTTTTTTTTTTTTTTTTTTTAAATTCCTAGTCATACTTACTAAACTCATTGCTCTTCTTTCCAGTAACCTGACTAACAGCCCCGTGGTCTAGTGGTAGAGTGTTTACACTCTGACGCTGAGGTTGTGGGTTCGATCCCAGGCTGAGTCAAACCAAACTACCATGTATAGTAAGGCTTTTTTTTCCGACAAAAAATACGACCATGTATAGTAAGGCTTTTTTTTCCCGACAAAAAAACGACCATGTATAGTAAGGCTTTTTTTTTTTTTTTAAATTCCTAGTCATACTTACTAAACTCATTGCTCTTCTTTCCAGTAAACTGACTAACAGCCCTGTGGTCTAGTGGTAGAGTGTTTACACTCTGACGCTGAGGTTGTGGGTTCGATCCCAGGCTGAGTCAAACCAAACGACCATGTATAGTAAGGCTTTTTTTTCTGACAAAAAAAACGACCATGTATAGTAAGGCTTTTTTTTCCGACAAAAAATACGACCATGTATAGTAAGGTTTTTTTTTCCCGACAAAAAAACGACCATGTATAGTAAGGTTTTTTTTTCCGACAAAAAAACGACCATGTATAGTAAGGCTTTTTTTTCCGACAAAAAAACGACCATGTATAGTAAGGCTTTTTTTTCCGACAAAAAAACGACCATGTATAGTAAGGCTTTTTTTTCCGACAAAAAAACGACCATGTATAGTAAGGCTTTTTTTTCTGACAAAAAAAACGACCATGTATAGTAAGGCTTTTTTTTCCGACAAAAAAACGACCATCTATAGTAAAGCTTTTTTTTCTGACAAAAAAAACGACCATGTATATATAGTAAGGCTTTATTTTCCGACAAAAAAACGACCATGTATAGTAAGGCTTTTTTTTCCGACAAAAAAACGACCATGTATAGTAAGGCTTTTTTTTCCGACATAAAAACGACCATGTATAGTAAGGCTTTTTTTTCCGACAAAAAAACGACCATGTATAGTAAGGCTTTTTTTTCCGGCGTAAAAACGACCATGTATAGTAAGGCTTTTTTTTTCGACATAAAAACGACCATGTATAGTAAGGCTTTTTTTTCCGACAAAAAAACGACCATGTATAGTAAGGCTTTTTTTTCCGACAAAAAAACGACCATGTATAGTAAGGCTTTTTTTTCCGACAAAAAAACGACCATGTATAGTAAGGCTTTTTTTTCCGACAAAAAAACGACCATGTATAGTAAGGCTTTTTTTTCCCGACATAAAAACGACCATGTATAGTAAGGCTTTTTTTTCCGACAAAAAAACGACCATGTATAGTAAGGCTTTTTTTTCCGACAAAAAAACGACCATGTATAGTAAGGCTTTTTTTTCCGACAAAAAAACGACCATGTATAGTAAGGCTTTTTTTTCTGACAAAAAAAACGACCATGTATAGTAAGGCTTTTTTTTCCGACAAAAAAACGACCATGTATAGTAAGGCTTTTTTTTCCGACAAAAAAACGACCATGTATAGTAAGGCTTTTTTTTCTGACAAAAAAAACGACCATGTATAGTAAGGCTTTTTTTTCCGACAAAAAAACGACCATGTATAGTAAGGCTTTTTTTTTCGGCGTAAAAACGACCATGTATAGTAAGGCTTTTTTTTTCGACATAAAAACGACCATGTATAGTAAGGCTTTTTTTTCCGACAAAAAAACGACCATGTATAGTAAGGCTTTTTTTTCTGACAAAAAAACGACCATGTATAGTAAGGCTTTTTTTTCCGACAAAAAAACGACCATGTATAGTAAGGCTTTTTTTTCTGACAAAAAAAACGACCATGTATAGTAAGGCTTTTTTTTCCGACAAAAAAAAACGACCATGTATAGTAAGGCTTTTTTTTCCGACAAAAAAACGACCATGTATAGTAAGGCTTTTTTTTCTGACAAAAAAAACGACCATGTATAGTAAGGCTTTTTTTTCCGACAAAAAAACGACCATGTATAGTAAGGCTTTTTTTTCCGACAAAAAAACGACCATGTATAGTAAGGCTTTTTTTTCTGACAAAAAAAACGACCATGTATAGTAAGGCTTTTTTTTCTGACAAAAAAAACGACCATGTATAGTAAGGCTTTTTTTTCCGACAAAAAATACGACCATGTATAGTAAGGTTTTTTTTTCCCGACAAAAAAACGACCATGTATAGTAAGGTTTTTTTTTCCGACAAAAAAACGACCATGTATAGTAAGGCTTTTTTTTCCGACAAAAAAACGACCATGTATAGTAAGGCTTTTTTTTCCGACAAAAAAACGACCATGTATAGTAAGGCTTTTTTTTCCGACAAAAAAACGACCATGTATAGTAAGGCTTTTTTTTCTGACAAAAAAAACGACCATGTATAGTAAGGCTTTTTTTTCCGACAAAAAAACGACCATCTATAGTAAAGCTTTTTTTTCTGACAAAAAAAACGACCATGTATAGTAAGGCTTTATTTTCCGACAAAAAAACGACCATGTATAGTAAGGCTTTATTTTCCGACAAAAAAACGACCATGTATATATAGTAAGGCTTTTTTTTCCGACAAAAAAACGACCATGTATAGTAAGGCTTTTTTTTCCGACAAAAAAACGACCATGTATAGTAAGGCTTTTTTTTCCGACACAAAAACGACCATGTATAGTAAGGCTTTTTTTTCCGACAAAAAAACGACCATGTATAGTAAGGCTTTTTTTTCCGACATAAAAACGACCATGTATAGTAAGGCTTTTTTTTCCGACAAAAAAACGACCATGTATAGTAAGGCTTTTTTTTCCGACAAAAAAACGACCATGTATAGTAAGGCTTTTTTTTCCGGCGTAAAAACGACCATGTATAGTAAGGCTTTTTTTTTCGACATAAAAACGACCATGTATAGTAAGGCTTTTTTTTCCGACAAAAAAACGACCATGTATAGTAAGGCTTTTTTTTCCGACAAAAAAACGACCATGTATAGTAAGGCTTTTTTTTCCGACAAAAAAACGACCATGTATAGTAAGGCTTTTTTTTCCGACAAAAAAACGACCATGTATAGTAAGGCTTTTTTTTCCCGACATAAAAACGACCATGTATAGTAAGGCTTTTTTTTTCGACATAAAAACGACCATGTATAGTAAGGCTTTTTTTTCCGACAAAAAAACGACCATGTATAGTAAGGCTTTTTTTTCTGACAAAAAAACGACCATGTATAGTAAGGCTTTTTTTTCCGACAAAAAAACGACCATGTATAGTAAGGCTTTTTTTTCTGACAAAAAAAACGACCATGTATAGTAAGGCTTTTTTTTCCGACAAAAAAAAACGACCATGTATAGTAAGGCTTTTTTTTCCGACAAAAAAACGACCATGTATAGTAAGGCTTTTTTTTCTGACAAAAAAAACGACCATGTATAGTAAGGCTTTTTTTTCCGACAAAAAAACGACCATGTATAGTAAGGCTTTTTTTTCCGACAAAAACACGACCATGTATAGTAAGGCTTTTTTTTCTGACAAAAAAAACGACCATGTATAGTAAGTCTTTTTTTTCCGACAAAAAAACGTCCATGTATAGCAAGGCTTTTTTTTCCGACAAAAAAACGACCATGTATAGTAAGGCTTTTTTTTCCGACAAAAAAACGACCATGTATAGTAAGGCTTTTTTTTCTGACAAAAAAAACGACCATGTATAGTAAGGCTTTTTTTTCCGACAAAAAAACGACCATGTATAGTAAGGCTTTTTTTTCCGACAAAAAAACGACCATGTATAGTAAGGCTTTTTTTTCCGACAAAAAAACGACCATGTATAGTAAGGCTTTTTTTTCCGGCGTAAAAACGACCATGTATAGTAAGGCTTTTTTTTTTCGACATAAAAACGACCATGTATAGTAAGGCTTTTTTTTCCGACAAAAAAACGACCATGTATAGTAAGGCTTTTTTTTCCGACAAAAAAACGACCATGTATAGTAAGGCTTTTTTTTCCGACAAAAAAACGACCATGTATAGTAAGGCTTTTTTTTCTGACAAAAAAAACGACCATGTATAGTAAGGCTTTATTTTCCGACAAAAAAACGACCATGTATAGTAAGGCTTTTTTTTCCGACAAAAAAACGACCATGTATAGTAAGGCTTTTTTTTCCGACAAAAAAACGACCATGTATAGTAAGGCTTTTTTTTCCGACAAAAAAACGACCATGTATAGTAAGGCTTTTTTTTCCGGCGTAAAAACGACCATGTATAGTAAGGCTTTTTTTTCGACATAAAAACGACCATGTATAGTAAGGCTTTTTTTTCCGACAAAAAAACGACCATGTATAGTAAGGCTTTTTTTTCTGACAAAAAAAACGACCATGTATAGTAAGGCTTTTTTTTCCGACAAAAAAAACGACCATGTATAGTAAGGCTTTTTTTTCCGACAAAAAAACGACCATGTATAGTAAGGCTTTTTTTTCCGACAAAAAAACGACCATGTATAGTAAGGCTTTTTTTTCCGACATAAAAACGACCATGTATAGTAAGGCTTTTTTTTCCGACAAAAAAACGACCATGTATATAGTAAGGCTTTTTTTTCCGACAAAAAAACGACCATGTATAGTAAGGCTTTTTTTTCCGACAAAAAAACGACCATGTATAGTAAGGCTTTTTTTTTTTTTTTTTTTTTTTTTTTTTTTTTTAAATTCCTAGTCATACTTACTAAACTCATTGCTCTTCTTTCCAGTAAACTGACTAACAGCGCCGTGGTCTAGTGATAGAGTGTTTACACTCTGACGCTGAGGTTGTGGGTTCGATCCCAGGCTGAGTCAAACCAAACGACCATGTATAGTAAGGCTTTTTTTTCCGACAAAAAATACGACCATGTATAGTAAGGCTTTTTTTTCCGACAAAAAAACGACCATGTATAGTAAGGCTTTTTTTTCCGACAAAAAAACGACCATGTATAGTAAGGCTTTTTTTTCCGACATAAAAACGACCATGTATAGTAAGGCTTTTTTTTTTTTTTTTTTTTTTTTTTTTAAATTCCTAGTCATACTTACTAAACTCATTGCTCTTCTTTCCAGTAACCTGACTAACAGCCCCGTGGTCTAGTGGTAGAGTGTTTACACTCTGACGCTGAGGTTGTGGGTTCGATCCCAGGCTGAGTCAAACCAAACTACCATGTATAGTAAGGCTTTTTTTTCCGACAAAAAATACGACCATGTATAGTAAGGCTTTTTTTCCCGACAAAAAAACGACCATGTATAGTAAGGCTTTTTTTTTAAAATTCCTAGTCATACTTACTAAACTCATTGCTCTTCTTTCCAGTAAACTGACTAACAGCCCTGTGGTCTAGTGGTAGAGTGTTTACACTCTGACGCTGAGGTTGTGGGTTCGATCCCAGGCTGAGTCAAACCAAACGACCATGTATAGTAAGGCTTTTTTTTCTGACAAAAAAAACGACCATGTATAGTAAGGTTTTTTTTTCCCGACAAAAAAACGACCATGTATAGTAAGGTTTTTTTTTCCGACAAAAAAACGACCATGTATAGTAAGGCTTTTTTTTCCGACAAAAAAACGACCATGTATAGTAAGGCTTTTTTTTCCGACAAAAAAACGACCATGTATAGTAAGGCTTTTTTTTCCGACAAAAAAACGACCATGTATAGTAAGGCTTTTTTTTCTGACAAAAAAAAACGACCATGTATAGTAAGGCTTTTTTTTCCGACAAAAAAACGACCATCTATAGTAAAGCTTTTTTTTCTGACAAAAAAAACGACCATGTATAGTAAGGCTTTATTTTCCGACAAAAAAACGACCATGTATAGTAAGGCTTTATTTTCCGACAAAAAAACGACCATGTATATATAGTAAGGCTTTTTTTTCCGACAAAAAAACGACCATGTATAGTAAGGCTTTTTTTTCCGACAAAAAAACGACCATGTATAGTAAGGCTTTTTTTTCCGACAAAAAAACGACCATGTATAGTAAGGCTTTTTTTTCCGGCGTAAAAACGACCATGTATAGTAAGGCTTTTTTTTTCGACATAAAAACGACCATGTATAGTAAGGCTTTTTTTTCCGACAAAAAAACGACCATGTATAGTAAGGCTTTTTTTTCCGACAAAAAAACGACCATGTATAGTAAGGCTTTTTTTTCTGACAAAAAAAACGACCATGTATAGTAAGGCTTTTTTTTCCGACAAAAAAAACGACCATGTATAGTAAGGCTTTTTTTTCCGACAAAAAAACGACCATGTATAGTAAGGCTTTTTTTTCCGACAAAAAAACGACCATGTATAGTAAGGCTTTTTTTTCCGACATAAAAACGACCATGTATAGTAAGGCTTTTTTTTCCGACAAAAAAACGACCATGTATATAGTAAGGCTTTTTTTTCCGACAAAAAAACGACCATGTATAGTAAGGCTTTTTTTTCCGACAAAAAAACGACCATGTATAGTAAGGCTTTTTTTTTTTTTTTTTTTTTTTTTTTTTTTAAATTCCTAGTCATACTTACTAAACTCATTGCTCTTCTTTCCAGTAAACTGACTAACAGCGCCGTGGTCTAGTGATAGAGTGTTTACACTCTGACGCTGAGGTTGTGGGTTCGATCCCAGGCTGAGTCAAACCAAACGACCATGTATAGTAAGGCTTTTTTTTCCGACAAAAAATACGACCATGTATAGTAAGGCTTTTTTTTCCGACAAAAAAACGACCATGTATAGTAAGGCTTTTTTTTCCGACAAAAAAACGACCATGTATAGTAAGGCTTTTTTTTCCGACATAAAAACGACCATGTATAGTAAGGCTTTTTTTTTTTTTTTTTTTTTTTTTTTTAAATTCCTAGTCATACTTACTAAACTCATTGCTCTTCTTTCCAGTAACCTGACTAACAGCCCCGTGGTCTAGTGGTAGAGTGTTTACACTCTGACGCTGAGGTTGTGGGTTCGATCCCAGGCTGAGTCAAACCAAACTACCATGTATAGTAAGGCTTTTTTTTCCGACAAAAAATACGACCATGTATAGTAAGGCTTTTTTTTCCCGACAAAAAAACGACCATGTATAGTAAGGCTTTTTTTTTAAAATTCCTAGTCATACTTACTAAACTCATTGCTCTTCTTTCCAGTAAACTGACTAACAGCCCTGTGGTCTAGTGGTAGAGTGTTTACACTCTGACGCTGAGGTTGTGGGTTCGATCCCAGGCTGAGTCAAACCAAACGACCATGTATAGTAAGGCTTTTTTTTCTGACAAAAAAAACGACCATGTATAGTAAGGTTTTTTTTTCCCGACAAAAAAACGACCATGTATAGTAAGGTTTTTTTTTCCGACAAAAAAACGACCATGTATAGTAAGGCTTTTTTTTCCGACAAAAAAACGACCATGTATAGTAAGGCTTTTTTTTCCGACAAAAAAACGACCATGTATAGTAAGGCTTTTTTTTCCGACAAAAAAACGACCATGTATAGTAAGGCTTTTTTTTCTGACAAAAAAAAACGACCATGTATAGTAAGGCTTTTTTTTCCGACAAAAAAACGACCATCTATAGTAAAGCTTTTTTTTCTGACAAAAAAAACGACCATGTATAGTAAGGCTTTATTTTCCGACAAAAAAACGACCATGTATAGTAAGGCTTTATTTTCCGACAAAAAAACGACCATGTATATATAGTAAGGCTTTTTTTTCCGACAAAAAATCGACCATGTATAGTAAGGCTTTTTTTTCCGACAAAAAAACGACCATGTATAGTAAGGCTTTTTTTTCCGACAAAAAAACGACCATGTATAGTAAGGCTTTTTTTTCCGGCGTAAAAACGACCATGTATAGTAAGGCTTTTTTTTTCGACATAAAAACGACCATGTATAGTAAGGCTTTTTTTTCCGACAAAAAAACGACCATGTATAGTAAGGCTTTTTTTTCCGACAAAAAAACGACCATGTATAGTAAGGCTTTTTTTTCCGGCGTAAAAACGACCATGTATAGTAAGGCTTTTTTTTTTCGACATAAAAACGACCATGTATAGTAAGGCTTTTTTTTCCGACAAAAAAACGACCATGTATAGTAAGGCTTTTTTTTCCGGCGTAAAAACGACCATGTATAGTAAGGCTTTTTTTTCCGGCGTAAAAACGACCATGTATAGTAAGGCTTTTTTTTCCGACATAAAAACGACCATGTATAGTAAGGCTTTTTTTTCCGGCATAAAAACGACCATGTATAGTAAGGCTTTTTTTTTCGACATAAAAACGACCATGTATAGTAAGGCTTTTTTTTCCGACACAAAAACGACCATGTATAGTAAGGCTTTTTTTTCCGACAAAAAAACGACCATGTATAGTAAGGCTTTTTTTTTCGACATAAAAACGACCATGTATAGTGAGGCTTTTTTTTCCGACAAAAAAACGACCATGTATAGTAAGGCTTTTATTTCCGACAAAAAAACGACCATGTATAGTAAGGCTTTTTTTTCCGACAAAAAAACGACCATGTATAGTAAGGCTTTTTTTTCCGACATAAAAACGACCATGTATAGTAAGGCTTTTTTTTCTGACAAAAAAAAACGACCATGTATAGTAAGGCTTTTTTTTCCGACAAAAAAACGACCATGTATAGTAAGGCTTTTTTTTCTGACAAAAAAAACGACCATGTATAGTAAGGCTTTTTTTTCCGACAAAAAAACGACCATGTATAGTAAGGCTTTTTTTTCCGACAAAAAAACGACCATGTATAGTAAGGCTTTTTTTTCCGACAAAAAAACGACCATGTATAGTAAGGCTTTTTTTTCCGACAAAAAAACGACCATGTATAGTAAGGCTTTTTTTTCCGGCGTAAAATCGACCATGTATAGTAAGGCTTTTTTTTTCGACATAAAAACGACCATGTATAGTAAGGCTTTTTTTTCCGACAAAAAAACGACCATGTATAGTAAGGCTTTTTTTTCCGACAAAAAAACGACCATGTATAGTAAGGCTTTTTTTTCCGACAAAAAAACAACCATGTATAGTAAGGCTTTTTTTTCCGGCGTAAAAACGACCATGTATAGTAAGGCTTTTTTTTTTCGACATAAAAACGACCATGTATAGTAAGGCTTTTTTTTCCGACAAAAAAACGACCATGTATAGTAAGGCTTTTTTTTCCGACAAAAAAACGACCATGTATAGTAAGGCTTTTTTTTCCGACAAAAAAACGACCATGTATAGTAAGGCTTTTTTTTCCGACAAAAAAACGACCATGTATAGTAAGGCTTTTTTTTCTGGCAAAAAAAACGACCATGTATAGTAAGGCTTTTTTTTTCCGACCAAAAAACGACCATGTATAGTAAGGCTTTTTTTTCTGACAAAAAAAACGACCATGTATAGTAAGGCTTTATTTTCCGACAAAAAAACGACCATGTATAGTAAGGTTTTTTTTTCCGACAAAAAAACGACCATGTATAGTAAGGCTTTTTTTTCCGGCGTAAAAACGACCATGTATAGTAAGGCTTTTTTTTTCGACATAAAAACGACCATGTATAGTAAGGCTTTTTTTTCCGACAAAAAAACGACCATGTATAGTAAGGCTTTTTTTTCCGACAAAAAAACGACCATGTATAGTAAGGCTTTTTTTTCCGACAAAAAAACGACCATGTATATATAGTAAGGCTTTTTTTTCCGACAAAAAAACGACCATGTATAGTAAGGCTTTTTTTTCCGACAAAAAAACGACCATGTATAGTAAGGCTTTTTTTTCCGACAAAAAAACGACCATGTATAGTAAGGCTTTTTTTTCCGGCGTAAAAACAACCATGTATAGTAAGGCTTTTTTTTTCGACATAAAAACGACCATGTATAGTAAGGCTTTTTTTTCCGACAAAAAAACGACCATGTATAGTAAGGCTTTTTTTTCCGACAAAAAAACGACCATGTATAGTAAGGCTTTTTTTTCCGGCGTAAAAACGACCATGTATAGTAAGGCTTTTTTTTTTCGACATAAAAACGACCATGTATAGTAAGGCTTTTTTTTCCGACAAAAAAACGACCATGTATAGTAAGGCTTTTTTTTCCGGCGTAAAAACGACCATGTATAGTAAGGCTTTTTTTTCCGGCGTAAAAACGACCATGTATAGTAAGGCTTTTTTTTCCGACATAAAAACGACCATGTATAGTAAGGCTTTTTTTTCCGGCATAAAAACGACCATGTATAGTAAGGCTTTTTTTTTCGACATAAAAACGACCATGTATAGTAAGGCTTTTTTTTCCGACACAAAAACGACCATGTATAGTAAGGCTTTTTTTTCCGACAAAAAAACGACCATGTATAGTAAGGCTTTTTTTTTCGACATAAAAACGACCATGTATAGTGAGGCTTTTTTTTCCGACAAAAAACGACCATGTATAGTAAGGCTTTTATTTCCGACAAAAAAACGACCATGTATAGTAAGGCTTTTTTTTCCGACAAAAAAACGACCATGTATAGTAAGGCTTTTTTTTCTGACATAAAAACGACCATGTATAGTAAGGCTTTTTTTTCCGACAAAAAAACGACCATGTATAGTAAGGCTTTTTTTTCTGACAAAAAAAAACGACCATGTATAGTAAGGCTTTTTTTTCCGACAAAAAAACGACCATGTATAGTAAGGCTTTTTTTTCTGACAAAAAAAACGACCATGTATAGTAAGGCTTTTTTTTCCGACAAAAAAACGACCATGTATAGTAAGGCTTTTTTTTCCGACAAAAAAACGACCATGTATAGTAAGGCTTTTTTTTCCGACAAAAAAACGACCATGTATAGTAAGGCTTTTTTTTCCGACAAAAAAACGACCATGTATAGTAAGGCTTTTTTTTCCGGCGTAAAATCGACCATGTATAGTAAGGCTTTTTTTTTCGACATAAAAACGACCATGTATAGTAAGGCTTTTTTTTCCCGACAAAAAAACGACCATGTATAGTAAGGCTTTTTTTTCCGACAAAAAAACGACCATGTATAGTAAGGCTTTTTTTTCCGACAAAAAAACGACCATGTATAGTAAGGCTTTTTTTTCCGGCGTAAAAACGACCATGTATAGTAAGGCTTTTTTTTTTCGACATAAAAACGACCATGTATAGTAAGGCTTTTTTTTCCGACAAAAAAACGACCATGTATAGTAAGGCTTTTTTTTCCGACAAAAAAACGACCATGTATAGTAAGGCTTTTTTTTCCGACAAAAAAACGACCATGTATAGTAAGGCTTTTTTTTCCGACAAAAAAACGACCATGTATAGTAAGGCTTTTTTTTCTGGCAAAAAAAACGACCATGTATAGTAAGGCTTTTTTTTCCGACCAAAAAACGACCATGTATAGTAAGGCTTTTTTTTCTGACAAAAAAAACGACCATGTATAGTAAGGCTTTATTTTCCGACAAAAAAACGACCATGTATAGTAAGGTTTTTTTTTCCGACAAAAAAACGACCATGTATAGTAAGGCTTTTTTTTCCGGCGTAAAAACGACCATGTATAGTAAGGCTTTTTTTTTCGACATAAAAACGACCATGTATAGTAAGGCTTTTTTTTCCGACAAAAAAACGACCATGTATAGTAAGGCTTTTTTTTCCGACAAAAAAACGACCATGTATAGTAAGGCTTTTTTTTCCGACAAAAAAACGACCATGTATAGTAAGGCTTTTTTTTCCGGCGTAAAAACGACCATGTATAGTAAGGCTTTTTTTTTTCGACATAAAAACGACCATGTATAGTAAGGCTTTTTTTTCCGACAAAAAAACGACCATGTATAGTAAGGCTTTTTTTTCCGGCGTAAAAACGACCATGTATAGTAAGGCTTTTTTTTCCGGCGTAAAAACAACCATGTATAGTAAGGCTTTTTTTTCCGACATAAAAACGACCATGTATAGTAAGGCTTTTTTTTCCGACAAAAAAACGACCATGTATAGTAAGGCTTTTTTTTCCGACAAAAAAACGACCATGTATAGTAAGGCTTTTTTTTCCCGACATAAAAACGACCATGTATAGTAAGGCTTTTTTTTCCGACAAAAAAACGACCATGTATAGTAAGGCTTTTTTTTCCGAAAAAAAACGACCATGTATAGTAAGGCTTTTTTTTCCGACAAAAAAACGACCATGTATAGTAAGGCTTTTTTTTCTGACAAAAAAAACGACCATGTATAGTAAGGCTTTTTTTTCCGACAAAAAAACGACCATGTATAGTAAGGCTTTTTTTTCTGACAAAAAAAACGACCATGTATAGTAAGGCTTTTTTTTCCGACAAAAAAAACGACCATGTATAGTAAGGCTTTTTTTTCCGACAAAAAAAACGACCATGTATAGTAAGGCTTTTTTTTCTGACAAAAAAAACGACCATGTATAGTAAGGCTTTTTTTTCCGACAAAAAAACGACCATGTATAGTAAGGCTTTTTTTTCCGACAAAAAAACGACCATGTATAGTAAGGCTTTTTTTTCCGACAAAAAAACGACCATGTATAGTAAGGCTTTTTTTTCCGACAAAAAAACGACCATGTATAGTAAGGCTTTTTTTTCCGACGTAAAAACGACCATGTATAGTAAGGCTTTTTTTTCCGACAAAAAAACGACCATGTATAGTAAGGCTTTTTTTTCCGACATAAAAACGACCATGTATAGTAAGGCTTTTTTTTCCGACAAAAAAACGACCATGTATAGTAAGGCTTTTTTTTCCGACAAAAAAACGACCATGTATAGTAAGGCTTTTTTTTCCGACATAAAAACGACCATGTATAGTAAGGCTTTTTTTTTTTTTTTTTTTTTTTAAATTCCTAGTCATACTTACTAAACTCATTGCTCTTCTTTCCGGTAAACTGACTAACATCCCCGTGGTCTAGTGGTAGAGTGTTTACACTCTGACGATGAGGTTGTGGGTTCGATCCCAGGCTGAGTCAAACCAAACGACCATGTATAGTAAGGCTTTTTTTTCTGACAAAAAAAACGACCATGTATAGTAAGGCTTTTTTTTCCGACAAAAAAACGACCATGTATAGTAAGGCTTTTTTTTCCGACAAAAAAACGACCATGTATAGTAAGGCTTTTTTTTCCGACAAAAAAACGACCATGTATAGTAAGGCTTTTTTTTCCGACAAAAAAACGACCATGTATAGTAAGGCTTTTTTTTCCGACGTAAAAACGACCATGTATAGTAAGGCTTTTTTTTCCGACAAAAAAACGACCATGTATAGTAAGGCTTTTTTTTCCGACATAAAAACGACCATGTATAGTAAGGCTTTTTTTTCCGACAAAAAAACGACCATGTATAGTAAGGCTTTTTTTTCCGACAAAAAAACGACCATGTATAGTAAGGCTTTTTTTTCCGACATAAAAACGACCATGTATAGTAAGGCTTTTTTTTTTTTTTTTTTTTTTAAATTCCTAGTCATACTTACTAAACTCATTGCTCTTCTTTCCAGTAAACTGACTAACTGCCCCGTGGTCTAGTGGTAGAGTGTGTACACTCTGACGCTGAGGTTGTGGGTTCGATCCCAGGCTGAGTCAAACCAAACGACCATGTATAGTAAGGCTGTTCTTTCCCGACATAAAAACTACCATGTATAGTAAGGCTTTTTTTTCCGACAAAAAAACGACCATGTATAGTAAGGCTTTTTTTTCCGACAAAAAATACGACCATGTATAGTAAGGTTTTTTTTTCCGACAAAAAATACGACCATGTATAGTAAGGTTTTTTTTTCCCGACAAAAAAATGACCATGTATAGTAAGGTTTTTTTTTCCCGACAAAAAAACGACCATGTATAGTAAGGCTTTTTTTTCCGACAAAAAAACGACCATGTATAGTAAGGCTTTTTTTTCTGACAAAAAAAACGACCATGTATAGTAAGGCTTTTTTTTCCGACAAAAAAACGACCATGTATAGTAAGGCTTTTTTTTCTGACATAAAAACGACCATGTATAGTAAGGCTTTTTTTTCGACAAAAAAACGACCATGTATAGTAAGGCTTTTTTTTCCGGCGTAAAAACGACCATGTATAGTAAGGCTTTTTTTTTCGACATAAAAACGACCATGTATAGTAAGGCTTTTTTTTCCGACAAAAAAACGACCATGTATAGTAAGGCTTTTTTTTCCGACAAAAAAACGACCATGTATAGTAAGGCTTTTTTTTCCGACAAAAAAACGACCATGTATAGTAAGGCTTTTTTTTCCGGCGTAAAAACGACCATGTATAGTAAGGCTTTTTTTTCCGACAAAAAAACGACCATGTATAGTAAGGCTTTTTTTTCCGACAAAAAAACGACCATGTATAGTAAGGCTTTTTTTTCCGGCGTAAAAACGACCATGTATAGTAAGGCTTTTTTTTCCGACAAAAAAACGACCATGTATAGTAAGGCTTTTTTTTCTGACAAAAAAAACGACCATGTATAGTAAGGCTTTTTTTTCCGACAAAAAAACGACCATGTATAGTAAGGCTTTTTTTTCTGACAAAAAAAACGACCATGTATAGTAAGGCTTTATTTTCCGACAAAAAAACGACCATGTATAGTAAGGCTTTATTTTCCGACAAAAAAACGACCATGTATAGTAAGGCTTTTTTTTCCGACAAAAAAACGACCATGTATAGTAAGGCTTTTTTTTCCGACAAAAAAACGACCATGTATAGTAAGGCTTTTTTTTCCGACAAAAAAACGACCATGTATAGTAAGGCTTTTTTTTCCGGCGTAAAAACGACCATGTATAGTAAGGCTTTTTTTTTCGACATAAAAACGACCATGTATAGTAAGGCTTTTTTTTCCGACAAAAAAACGACCATGTATAGTAAGGCTTTTTTTTCCGACAAAAAAACGACCATGTATAGTAAGGCTTTTTTTTCCGACATAAAAACGACCATGTATAGTAAGGCTTTTTTTTTCGACATAAAAACGACCATGTATAGTAAGGCTTTTTTTTCCGACAAAAAAACGACCATGTATAGTAAGGCTTTTTTTTCCGACAAAAAAACGACCATGTATAGTAAGGCTTTTTTTTTCGACATAAAAACGACCATGTATAGTGAGGCTTTTTTTTCCGACAAAAAAACGACCATGTATAGTAAGGCTTTTATTTCCGACAAAAAAACGACCATGTATAGTAAGGCTTTTTTTTCCGACAAAAAAACGACCATGTATAGTAAGGCTTTTTTTTCTGACATAAAAACGACCATGTATAGTAAGGCTTTTTTTTCCGACAAAAAAACGACCATGTATATAGTAAGGCTTTTTTTTCTGACAAAAAAAAACGACCATGTATAGTAAGGCTTTTTTTTCCGACAAAAAAACGACCATGTATAGTAAGGCTTTTTTTTCTGACAAAAAAAACGACCATGTATAGTAAGGCTTTTTTTTCCGACAAAAAAACGACCATGTATAGTAAGGCTTTTTTTTCCGACAAAAAAACGACCATGTATAGTAAGGCTTTTTTTTCCGACAAAAAAACGACCATGTATAGTAAGGCTTTTTTTTCCGACAAAAAAACGACCATGTATAGTAAGGCTTTTTTTTCCGGCGTAAAAACGACCATGTATAGAAAGGGTTTTTTTTTCGACATAAAAACGACCATGTATAGTAAGGCTTTTTTTTCCGACAAAAAAACGACCATGTATAGTAAGGCTTTTTTTTCCGACAAAAAAACGACCATGTATAGTAAGGCTTTTTTTTCCGACAAAAAAACGACCATGTATAGTAAGGCTTTTTTTTCCGGCGTAAAAACGACCATGTATAGTAAGGCTTTTTTTTTCGACATAAAAACGACCATGTATAGTAAGGCTTTTTTTTCCGACAAAAAAACGACCATGTATAGTAAGGCTTTTTTTTCCGACAAAAAAACGACCATGTATAGTAAGGCTTTTTTTTCCGACAAAAAAACGACCATGTATAGTAAGGCTTTTTTTTCCGACAAAAAAACGACCATGTATAGTAAGGCTTTTTTTTCTGGCAAAAAAAACGACCATGTATAATAAGGCTTTTTTTTCCGACAAAAAAACGACCATGTATAGTAAGGCTTTTTTTTCTGACAAAAAAAACGACCATGTATAGTAAGGCTTTATTTTCCGACAAAAAAACGACCATGTATAGTAAGGCTTTTTTTTTCGACATAAAAACGACCATGTAGAGTAAGGCTTTTTTTTCCGACAAAAAAACGACCATGTATAGTAAGGCTTTTTTTTCCGACAAAAAAACGACCATGTATAGTAAGGCTTTTTTTTCCGACAAAAAAACGACCATGTATAGTAAGGCTTTTTTTTTCGACATAAAAACGACCATGTATAGTAAGGCTTTTTTTTCCGACAAAAAAACGACCATGTATAGTAAGGCTTTTTTTTCCGACAAAAAAACGACCATGTATAGTAAGGCTTTTTTTTCCGACAAAAAAACGACCATGTATAGTAAGGCTTTTTTTTCCGACAAAAAAACGACCATGTATAGTAAGGCTTTTTTTTCTGGCAAAAAAAACGACCATGTATATAGTAAGGCTTTTTTTTCCGACAAAAAAACGACCATGTATAGTAAGGCTTTTTTTTCTGACAAAAAAAACGACCATGTATAGTAAGGCTTTATTTTCCGACAAAAAAACGACCATGTATAGTAAGGCTTTTTTTTCCGACAAAAAAACGACCATGTATAGTAAGGCTTTTTTTTCCGACAAAAAAACGACCATGTATAGTAAGGCTTTTTTTTTCGACAAAAAAACGACCATGTATAGTAAGGCTTTTTTTTTCGACATAAAAACGACCATGTATAGTAAGGCTTTTTTTTCCGACAAAAAAACGACCATGTATAGTAAGGCTTTTTTTTCCGACAAAAAAACGACCATGTATAGTAAGGCTTTTTTTTTCGACAAAAAAACGACCATGTATAGTAAGGCTTTTTTTTCCGACAAAAAAACGACCATGTATAGTAAGGCTTTTTTTTCCCGACATAAAAACGACCATGTATAGTAAGGCTTTTTTTTCCGACAAAAAAACGACCATGTATAGTAAGGCTTTTTTTTCCGAAAAAAAACGACCATGTATAGTAAGGCTTTTTTTTCCGGCGTAAAAACGACCATGTATAGTAAGGCTTTTTTTTTCGACATAAAAACGACCATGTATAGTAAGGCTTTTTTTTTCGACAAAAAAACGACCATGTATAGTAAGGCTTTTTTTTCCGACAAAAAAACGACCATGTATAGTAAGGCTTTTTTTTCCGACAAAAAAACGACCATGTATAGTAAGGCTTTTTTTTCCGACAAAAAAACGACCATGTATAGTAAGGCTTTTTTTTCCCGACATAAAAACGACCATGTATAGTAAGGCTTTTTTTTCCGACAAAAAAACGACCATGTATAGTAAGGCTTTTTTTTCCGAAAAAAAACGACCATGTATAGTAAGGCTTTTTTTTCCGACAAAAAAACGACCATGTATAGTAAGGCTTTTTTTTCTGACAAAAAAAACGACCATGTATAGTAAGGCTTTTTTTTCCGACAAAAAAAACGACCATGTATAGTAAGGCTTTTTTTTCTGACAAAAAAAACGACCATGTATAGTAAGGCTTTTTTTTCCGACAAAAAAACGACCATGTATAGTAAGGCTTTTTTTTCCGACAAAAAAACGACCATGTATAGTAAGGCTTTTTTTTCCGACAAAAAAACGACCATGTATAGTAAGGCTTTTTTTTCCGACAAAAAAACGACCATGTATAGTAAGGCTTTTTTTTCCGACGTAAAAACGACCATGTATAGTAAGGCTTTTTTTTCCGACAAAAAAACGACCATGTATAGTAAGGCTTTTTTTTCCGACATAAAAACGACCATGTATAGTAAGGCTTTTTTTTCCGACAAAAAAACGACCATGTATAGTAAGGCTTTTTTTTCCGACAAAAAAACGACCATGTATAGTAAGGCTTTTTTTTCCGACATAAAAACGACCATGTATAGTAAGGCTTTTTTTTTTTTTTTTTTTTAATTCCTAGTCATACTTACTAAACTCATTGCTCTTCTTTCCGGTAAACTGACTAACATCCCCGTGGTCTAGTGGTAGAGTGTTTACACTCTGACGCTGAGGTTGTGGGTTCGATCCCAGGCTGAGTCAAACCAAACGACCATGTATAGTAAGGCTGTTTTTTCCCGACATAAAAACTACCATGTATAGTAAGGCTTTTTTTTCCGACAAAAAAACGACCATGTATAGTAAGGCTTTTTTTTCCGACAAAAAATACGACCATGTATAGTAAGGTTTTTTTTTCCGACAAAAAATACGACCATGTATAGTAAGGTTTTTTTTTCCCGACAAAAAAATGACCATGTATAGTAAGGTTTTTTTTTCCCGACAAAAAAACGACCATGTATAGTAAGGCTTTTTTTTCCGACAAAAAAACGACCATGTATAGTAAGGCTTTTTTTTCTGACAAAAAAAACGACCATGTATAGTAAGGCTTTTTTTTCCGACAAAAAAACGACCATGTATAGTAAGGCTTTTTTTTCTGACATAAAAACGACCATGTATAGTAAGGCTTTTTTTTCCGACAAAAAAACGACCATGTATAGTAAGGCTTTTTTTTCCGACAAAAAAACGACCATGTATAGTAAGGCTTTTTTTTCCGACAAAAAAACGACCATGTATAGTAAGGCTTTTTTTTCCGGCGTAAAAACGACCATGTATAGTAAGGCTTTTTTTTTCGACATAAAAACGACCATGTATAGTAAGGCTTTTTTTTCCGACAAAAAAACGACCATGTATAGTAAGGCTTTTTTTTCCGACAAAAAAACGACCATGTATAGTAAGGCTTTTTTTTCCGACAAAAAAACGACCATGTATAGTAAGGCTTTTTTTTCCGGCGTAAAAACGACCATGTATAGTAAGGCTTTTTTTTCCGACAAAAAAACGACCATGTATAGTAAGGCTTTTTTTTCCGACAAAAAAACGACCATGTATAGTAAGGCTTTTTTTTCCGACATAAAAACGACCATGTATAGTAAGGCTTTTTTTTTTTTTTTTTTTAATTCCTAGTCATACTTACTAAACTCATTGCTCTTCTTTCCGGTAAACTGACTAACATCCCCGTGGTCTAGTGGTAGAGTGTTTACACTCTGACGCTGAGGTTGTGGGTTCGATCCCAGGCTGAGTCAAACCAAACGACCATGTATAGTAAGGCTGTTTTTTCCCGACATAAAAACTACCATGTATAGTAAGGCTTTTTTTTCCGACAAAAAAACGACCATGTATAGTAAGGCTTTTTTTTCCGACAAAAAATACGACCATGTATAGTAAGGTTTTTTTTTCCGACAAAAAATACGACCATGTATAGTAAGGTTTTTTTTTCCCGACAAAAAAATGACCATGTATAGTAAGGTTTTTTTTTCCCGACAAAAAAACGACCATGTATAGTAAGGCTTTTTTTTCCGACAAAAAAACGACCATGTATAGTAAGGCTTTTTTTTCTGACAAAAAAAACGACCATGTATAATAAGGCTTTTTTTTCCGACAAAAAAACGACCATGTATAGTAAGGCTTTTTTTTCTGACATAAAAACGACCATGTATAGTAAGGCTTTTTTTTCCGACAAAAAAACGACCATGTATAGTAAGGCTTTTTTTTCCGGCGTAAAAACGACCATGTATAGTAAGGCTTTTTTTTTTCGACATAAAAACGACCATGTATAGTAAGGCTTTTTTTTCCGACAAAAAAACGACCATGTATAGTAAGGCTTTTTTTTCCGACAAAAAAACGACCATGTATAGTAAGGCTTTTTTTTCCGACAAAAAAACGACCATGTATAGTAAGGCTTTTTTTTCCGGCGTAAAAACGACCATGTATAGTAAGGCTTTTTTTTCCGACAAAAAAACGACCATGTATAGTAAGGCTTTTTTTTCTGACAAAAAAAACGACCATGTATAGTAAGGCTTTATTTTCCGACAAAAAAACGACCATGTATAGTAAGGCTTTTTTTTTCCGACAAAAAAACGACCATGTATAGTAAGGCTTTTTTTTCCGACAAAAAAACGACCATGTATAGTAAGGCTTTTTTTTCCGGCGTAAAAACGACCATGTATAGTAAGGCTTTTTTTTCCGACAAAAAAACGACCATGTATAGTAAGGCTTTTTTTTCTGACAAAAAAAACGACCATGTATAGTAAGGCTTTTTTTTCCGACAAAAAAACGACCATGTATAGTAAGGCTTTTTTTTCCGACAAAAAAACGACCATGTATAGTAAGGCTTTTTTTTCCGACAAAAAAACGACCATGTATAGTAAGGCTTTTTTTTCTGACAAAAAAAACGACCATGTATAGTAAGGCTTTTTTTTCCGACAAAAAAACGACCATGTATAGTAAGGCTTTTTTTTCTGACAAAAAAAACGACCATGTATAGTAAGGCTTTTTTTTCCGACAAAAAAAACGACCATGTATAGTAAGGCTTTTTTTTCCGACAAAAAAACGACCATGTATAGTAAGGCTTTTTTTTCCGACAAAAAAACGACCATGTATAGTAAGGCTTTTTTTTCCGGCGTAAAAACGACCATGTATAGTAAGGCTTTTTTTTCCGACATAAAAACGACCATGTATAGTAAGGCTTTTTTTTCCGACAAAAAAACGACCATGTATAGTAAGGCTTTTTTTTCCGGCGTAAAAACGACCATGTATAGTAAGGCTTTTTTTTCCGACAAAAAAACGACCATGTATAGTAAGGCTTTTTTTTCCGACAAAAAAACGACCATGTATTGTAAGGCTTTTTTTTCCGACGTAAAAACGACCATGTATAGTAAGGCTTTTTTTTCCGACAAAAAAACGACCATGTATAGTAAGGCTTTTTTTTCCGACATAAAAACGACCATGTATAGTAAGGCTTTTTTTTCCGACAAAAAAACGACCATGTATAGTAAGGCTTTTTTTTCCGACAAAAAAACGACCATGTATAGTAAGGCTTTTTTTTCCGACATAAAAACGACCATGTATAGTAAGGCTTTTTTTTTTTTTTTTTTAAATTCCTAGTCATACTTACTAAACTCATTGCTCTTCTTTCCGGTAAACTGACTAACATCCCCGTGGTCTAGTGGTAGAGTGTTTACACTCTGACGCTGAGGTTGTGGGTTAGATCCCAGGCTGAGTCAAACCAAACGACCATGTATAGTAAGGCTGTTTTTTCCCGACATAAAAACTACCATGTATAGTAAGGCTTTTTTTTCCGACAAAAAAACGACCATGTATAGTAAGGCTTTTTTTTCCGACAAAAAATACGACCATGTATAGAAAGGTTTTTTTTTCCGACAAAAAATACGACCATGTATAGTAAGGTTTTTTTTTCCCGACAAAAAAATGACCATGTATAGTAAGGTTTTTTTTTCCCGACAAAAAAACGACCATGTATAGTAAGGCTTTTTTTTCCGACAAAAAAACGACCATGTATAGTAAGGCTTTTTTTTTCTGACAAAAAAAACGACCATGTATAGTAAGGCTTTTTTTTCCGACAAAAAAACGACCATGTATAGTAAGGCTTTTTTTTCTGACATAAAAACGACCATGTATAGTAAGGCTTTTTTTTCCGACAAAAAAACGACCATGTATAGTAAGGCTTTTTTTTCCGGCGTAAAAACGACCATGTATAGTAAGGCTTTTTTTTTCGACAAAAAAACGACCATGTATAGTAAGGCTTTTTTTTCTGACAAAAAAAACGACCATGTATAGTAAGGCTTTTTTTTCCGACAAAAAAACGACCATGTATAGTAAGGCTTTTTTTTCCGACAAAAAAACGACCATGTATAGTAAGGCTTTTTTTTCCGACAAAAAAACGACCATGTATAGTAAGGCTTTTTTTTCCGACAAAAAAAACGACCATGTATAGTAAGGCTTTTTTTTCTGACAAAAAAAACGACCATGTATAGTAAGGCTTTTTTTTCCGACAAAAAAACGACCATGTATAGTAAGGCTTTTTTTTCTGACAAAAAAAACGACCATGTATAGTAAGGCTTTTTTTTCCGACAAAAAAAACGACCATGTATAGTAAGGGTTTTTTTTCCGACAAAAAAACGACCATGTATAGTAAGGCTTTTTTTTTCGACAAAAAAACGACCATGTATAGTAAGGCTTTTTTTTCCGACAAAAAAACGACCATGTATAGTAAGGCTTTTTTTTCCGACAAAAAAACGACCATGTATAGTAAGGCTTTTTTTTCCGACAAAAAAACGACCATGTATAGTAAGGCTTTTTTTTCCGACAAAAAAACGACCATGTATAGTAAGGCTTTTTTTTCTTGCAAAAAAAACGACCATGTATAGTAAGGCTTTTTTTTCCGACAAAAAAACGACCATGTATAGTAAGGCTTTTTTTTCTGACAAAAAAAACGACCATGTATAGTAAGGCTTTTTTTTCCCGACAAAAAAACGACCATGTATAGTAAGGCTTTTTTTTTTTTAAAATTCCTAGTCATACTTACTAAACTCATTGCTCTTCTTTCCGGTAAACTGACTAACAGCCCCGTGGTCTAGTGGTAGAGTGTTTACACTCTGATGCTGAGGTTGTGGGTTCGATCCCAGGCTGAGTCAAACCAAACGACCATGTATAGTAAGGCCTTTTTTTCCGACAAAAAATACGACCATGTATAGTAAGGCTTTTTTTTCCCGACAAAAAAACGACCATGTATAGTAAGGCTTTTTTTTTTTTTTTAAATTCCTAGTCATACTTACTAAACTCATTGCTCTTCTTTCCGGTAAACTGACTAACAGCCCCGTGGTCTAGTGGTAGAGTGTTTACACTCTGACGCTGAGGTTGTGGGTTCGATCCCAGGCTGAGTCAAACCAAACGACCATGTATAGTAAGGCTTTTTTTTCCAACAAAAAATACGACCATGTATAGTAAGGCTTTTTTTTCCCGACAAAAAAACGACCATGTATAGTAAGGCTTTTTTTTCCGACAAAAAAACGACCATGTATAGTAAGGCTTTTTTTTCCGACAAAAAAACGACCATGTATAGTAAGGCTTTTTTTTCCGGCGTAAAAACGACCATGTATAGTAAGGCTTTTTTTTTCGACATAAAAACGACCATGTATAGTAAGGCTTTTTTTTCCGACAAAAAAACGACCATGTATAGTAAGGCTTTTTTTTCCGACAAAAAAACGACCATGTATAGTAAGGCTTTTTTTTCCGACATAAAAACGACCATGTATAGTAAGGCTTTTTTTTTCGACATAAAAACGACCATGTATAGTAAGGCTTTTTTTTCCGACAAAAAAACGACCATGTATAGTAAGGCTTTTTTTTCCGACAAAAAAACGACCATGTATAGTAAGGCTTTTTTTTTCGACGTAAAACGACCATGTATAGTGAGGCTTTTTTTTCCGACAAAAAAACGACCATGTATAGTAAGGCTTTTATTTCCGACAAAAAAACGACCATGTATAGTAAGGCTTTTTTTTCCGACAAAAAAACGACCATGTATAGTAAGGCTTTTTTTTCTGACATAAAAACGACCATGTATAGTAAGGCTTTTTTTTCCGACAAAAATACGACCATGTATATAGTAAGGCTTTTTTTTCTGACAAAAAAAAACGACCATGTATAGTAAGGCTTTTTTTTCCGACAAAAAAACGACCATGTATAGTAAGGCTTTTTTTTCTGACAAAAAAAACGACCATGTATAGTAAGGCTTTTTTTTCCGACAAAAAAACGACCATGTATAGTAAGGCTTTTTTTTCCGACAAAAAAACGACCATGTATAGTAAGGCTTTTTTTTCCGACAAAAAAACGACCATGTATAGTAAGGCTTTTTTTTCCGACAAAAAAACGACCATGTATAGTAAGGCTTTTTTTTCCGGCGTAAAAACGACCATGTATAGAAAGGGTTTTTTTTTCGACATAAAAACGACCATGTATAGTAAGGCTTTTTTTTCCGACAAAAAAACGACCATGTATAGTAAGGCTTTTTTTTCCGACAAAAAAACGACCATGTATAGTAAGGCTTTTTTTTCCGACAAAAAAACGACCATGTATAGTAAGGCTTTTTTTTCCGGCGTAAAAACGACCATGTATAGTAAGGCTTTTTTTTTCGACATAAAAACGACCATGTATAGTAAGGCTTTTTTTTCCGACAAAAAAACGACCATGTATAGTAAGGCTTTTTTTTCCGACAAAAAAACGACCATGTATAGTAAGGCTTTTTTTTCCGACAAAAAAACGACCATGTATAGTAAGGCTTTTTTTTCTGGCAAAAAAAACGACCATGTATAATAAGGCTTTTTTTTCCGACAAAAAAACGACCATGTATAGTAAGGCTTTTTTTTCTGACAAAAAAAACGACCATGTATAGTAAGGCTTTATTTTCCGACAAAAAAACGACCATGTATAGTAAGGCTTTTTTTTTCGACATAAAAACGACCATGTAGAGTAAGGCTTTTTTTTTCGACATAAAAACGACCATGTAGAGTAAGGCTTTTTTTTCCGACAAAAAAACGACCATGTATAGTAAGGCTTTTTTTTCCGACAAAAAAACGACCATGTATAGTAAGGCTTTTTTTTCCGACAAAAAAACGACCATGTATAGTAAGGCTTTTTTTTTCGACATAAAAACGACCATGTATAGTAAGGCTTTTTTTTCCGACAAAAAAACGACCATGTATAGTAAGGCTTTTTTTTCCGACAAAAAAACGACCATGTATAGTAAGGCTTTTTTTTCCGACAAAAAAACGACCATGTATAGTAAGGCTTTTTTTTCTGGCAAAAAAAACGACCATGTATATAGTAAGGCTTTTTTTTCCGACAAAAAAACGACCATGTATAGTAAGGCTTTTTTTTCTGACAAAAAAAACGACCATGTATAGTAAGGCTTTATTTTCCGACAAAAAAACGACCATGTATAGTAAGGCTTTTTTTTCCGACAAAAAAACGACCATGTATAGTAAGGCTTTTTTTCCGACAAAAAAACGACCATGTATAGTAAGGCTTTTTTTTTCGACAAAAAAACGACCATGTATAGTAAGGCTTTTTTTTTCGACATAAAAACGACCATGTATAGTAAGGCTTTTTTTTCCGACAAAAAAACGACCATGTATAGTAAGGCTTTTTTTTCCGACAAAAAAACGACCATGTATAGTAAGGCTTTTTTTTTCGACAAAAAAACGACCATGTATAGTAAGGCTTTTTTTTCCGACAAAAAAACGACCATGTATAGTAAGGCTTTTTTTTCCGACAAAAAAACGACCATGTATAGTAAGGCTTTTTTTTCCCGACATAAAAACGACCATGTATAGTAAGGCTTTTTTTTCCGACAAAAAAACGACCATGTATAGTAAGGCTTTTTTTTCCGAAAAAAAAACGACCATGTATAGTAAGGCTTTTTTTTCCGACAAAAAAACGACCATGTATAGTAAGGCTTTTTTTTCTGACAAAAAAAACGACCATGTATAGTAAGGCTTTTTTTTCCGACAAAAAAAACGACCATGTATAGTAAGGCTTTTTTTTCTGACAAAAAAAACGACCATGTATAGTAAGGCTTTTTTTTCCGACAAAAAAACGACCATGTATAGTAAGGCTTTTTTTTCCGACAAAAAAACGACCATGTATAGTAAGGCTTTTTTTTCCGACAAAAAAACGACCATGTATAGTAAGGCTTTTTTTTCCGACAAAAAAACGACCATGTATAGTAAGGCTTTTTTTTCCGACATAAAAACGACCATGTATAGTAAGGCTTTTTTTTTTTTTTTTTTTAATTCCTAGTCATACTTACTAAACTCATTGCTCTTCTTTCCGGTAAACTGACTAACATCCCCGTGGTCTAGTGGTAGAGTGTTTACACTCTGACGCTGAGGTTGTGGGTTAGATCCCAGGCTGAGTCAAACCAAACGACCATGTATAGTAAGGCTGTTTTTTCCCGACATAAAAACTACCATGTATAGTAAGGCTTTTTTTTCCGACAAAAAAACGACCATGTATAGTAAGGCTTTTTTTTCCGACAAAAAAAACGACCATGTATAGTAAGGCTTTTTTTTCCGACAAAAAAACGACCATGTATAGTAAGGCTTTTTTTTCCGACAAAAAAACGACCATGTATAGTAAGGCTTTTTTTTCCGACAAAAAAACGACCATGTATAGTAAGGCTTTTTTTTCCGACAAAAAAACGACCATGTATAGTAAGGCTTTTTTTCCCGACGTAAAAACGACCATGTATAGTAAGGCTTTTTTTTCCGACAAAAAAACGACCATGTATAGTAAGGCTTTTTTTTCCGACATAAAAACGACCATGTATAGTAAGGCTTTTTTTTCCGACAAAAAAACGACCATGTATAGTAAGGCTTTTTTTTCCGACAAAAAAACGACCATGTATAGTAAGGCTTTTTTTTCCGACATAAAAACGACCATGTATAGTAAGGCTTTTTTTTTTTTTTTTTTTTAAATTCCTAGTCATACTTACTAAACTCATTGCTCTTCTTTCCGGTAAACTGACTAACATCCCCGTGGTCTAGTGGTAGAGTGTTTACACTCTGACGCTGAGGTTGTGGGTTCGATCCCAGGCTGAGTCAAACCAAACGACCATGTATAGTAAGGCTGTTTTTTCCCGACATAAAAACTACCATGTATAGTAAGGCTTTTTTTTCCGACAAAAAAACGACCATGTATAGTAAGGCTTTTTTTTCCGACAAAAAATACGACCATGTATAGTAAGGTTTTTTTTTCCGACAAAAAATACGACCATGTATAGTAAGGTTTTTTTTTCCCGACAAAAAAATGACCATGTATAGTAAGGTTTTTTTTTCCCGACAAAAAAACGACCATGTATAGTAAGGCTTTTTTTTCCGACAAAAAAACGACCATGTATAGTAAGGCTTTTTTTTCTGACAAAAAAAACGACCATGTATAGTAAGGCTTTTTTTTCCGACAAAAAAACGACCATGTATAGTAAGGCTTTTTTTTCTGACATAAAAACGACCATGTATAGTAAGGCTTTTTTTTCCGACAAAAAAACGACCATGTATAGTAAGGCTTTTTTTTCCGGCGTAAAAACGACCATGTATAGTAAGGCTTTTTTTTCGACATAAAAACGACCATGTATAGTAAGGCTTTTTTTTCCGACAAAAAAACGACCATGTATAGTAAGGCTTTTTTTTCCGACAAAAAAACGACCATGTATAGTAAGGCTTTTTTTTCCGACAAAAAAACGACCATGTATAGTAAGGCTTTTTTTTCCGGCGTAAAAACGACCATGTATAGTAAGGCTTTTTTTTCCGACAAAAAAACGACCATGTATAGTAAGGCTTTTTTTTCTGACAAAAAAAACGACCATGTATAGTAAGGCTTTTTTTTCCGACAAAAAAAACGACCATGTATAGTAAGGCTTTTTTTTCCGACAAAAAAACGACCATGTATAGTAAGGCTTTTTTTTCCGACAAAAAAACGACCATGTATAGTAAGGCTTTTTTTTCCGGCGTAAAAACGACCATGTATAGTAAGGCTTTTTTTTCCGACATAAAAACGACCATGTATAGTAAGGCTTTTTTTTCAGACAAAAAAACGACCATGTATAGTAAGGCTTTTTTTTCCGGCGTAAAAACGACCATGTATAGTAAGGCTTTTTTTTCCGACAAAAAAACGACCATGTATAGTAAGGCTTTTTTTTCCGACAAAAAAACGACCATGTATTGTAAGGCTTTTTTTTCCGACGTAAAAACGACCATGTATAGTAAGGCTTTTTTTTCCGACAAAAAAACGACCATGTATAGTAAGGCTTTTTTTTCCGACATAAAAACGACCATGTATAGTAAGGCTTTTTTTTCCGACAAAAAAACGACCATGTATAGTAAGGCTTTTTTTTCCGACAAAAAAACGACCATGTATAGTAAGGCTTTTTTTTCCGACATAAAAACGACCATGTATAGTAAGGCTTTTTTTTTTTTTTTTTTTAATTCCTAGTCATACTTACTAAACTCATTGCTCTTCTTTCCGGTAAACTGACTAACATCCCCGTGGTCTAGTGGTAGAGTGTTTACACTCTGACGCTGAGGTTGTGGGTTAGATCCCAGGCTGAGTCAAACCAAACGACCATGTATAGTAAGGCTGTTTTTTCCCGACATAAAAACTACCATGTATAGTAAGGCTTTTTTTTCCGACAAAAAAACGACCATGTATAGTAAGGCTTTTTTTTCCGACAAAAAATACGACCATGTATAGAAAGGTTTTTTTTTCCGACAAAAAATACGACCATGTATAGTAAGGTTTTTTTTTCCCGACAAAAAAATGACCATGTATAGTAAGGTTTTTTTTTCCCGACAAAAAAACGACCATGTATAGTAAGGCTTTTTTTTCCGACAAAAAAACGACCATGTATAGTAAGGCTTTTTTTTCTGACAAAAAAAACGACCATGTATAGTAAGGCTTTTTTTTCTGACATAAAAACGACCATGTATAGTAAGGCTTTTTTTTCCGACAAAAAAACGACCATGTATAGTAAGGCTTTTTTTTCCGGCGTAAAAACGACCATGTATAGTAAGGCTTTTTTTTTCGACATAAAAACGACCATGTATAGTAAGGCTTTTTTTTCCGACAAAAAAACGACCATGTATAGTAAGGCTTTTTTTTCCGACAAAAAAACGACCATGTATAGTAAGGCTTTTTTTTCCGACAAAAAAACGACCATGTATAGTAAGGCTTTTTTTTCCGGCGTAAAAACGACCATGTATAGTAAGGCTTTTTTTTCCGACAAAAAAACGACCATGTATAGTAAGGCTTTTTTTTCTGACAAAAAAAACGACCATGTATAGTAAGGCTTTTTTTTCCGACAAAAAAAACGACCATGTATAGTAAGGCTTTTTTTTCCGACAAAAAAACGACCATGTATAGTAAGGCTTTTTTTTCCGACAAAAAAACGACCATGTATAGTAAGGCTTTTTTTTCCGGCGTAAAAACGACCATGTATAGTAAGGCTTTTTTTTCCGACATAAAAACGACCATGTATAGTAAGGCTTTTTTTTCCGACAAAAAAACGACCATGTATAGTAAGGCTTTTTTTTCCGGCGTAAAAACGACCATGTATAGTAAGGCTTTTTTTTCCGACAAAAAAACGACCATGTATAGTAAGGCTTTTTTTTCCGACAAAAAAACGACCATGTATTGTAAGGCTTTTTTTTCCGACGTAAAAACGACCATGTATAGTAAGGCTTTTTTTTCCGACAAAAAAACGACCATGTATAGTAAGGCTTTTTTTTCCGACATAAAAACGACCATGTATAGTAAGGCTTTTTTTTCCGACAAAAAAACGACCATGTATAGTAAGGCTTTTTTTTCCGACAAAAAAAACGACCATGTATAGTAAGGCTTTTTTTTCCGACATAAAAACGACCATGTATAGTAAGGCTTTTTTTTTTTTTTTTTTAATTCCTAGTCATACTTACTAAACTCATTGCTCTTCTTTCCGGTAAACTGACTAACATCCCCGTGGTCTAGTGGTAGAGTGTTTACACTCTGACGCTGAGGTTGTGGGTTAGATCCCAGGCTGAGTCAAACCAAACGACCATGTATAGTAAGGCTGTTTTTTCCCGACATAAAAACTACCATGTATAGTAAGGCTTTTTTTTCCGACAAAAAAACGACCATGTATAGTAAGGCTTTTTTTTCCGACAAAAAATACGACCATGTATAGAAAGGTTTTTTTTTCCGACAAAAAATACGACCATGTATAGTAAGGTTTTTTTTTCCCGACAAAAAAATGACCATGTATAGTAAGGTTTTTTTTTCCCGACAAAAAAACGACCATGTATAGTAAGGCTTTTTTTTCCGACAAAAAAACGACCATGTATAGTAAGGCTTTTTTTTCTGACAAAAAAAACGACCATGTATAGTAAGGCTTTTTTTTCCGACAAAAAAACGACCATGTATAGTAAGGCTTTTTTTTCTGACATAAAAACGACCATGTATAGTAAGGCTTTTTTTTCCGACAAAAAAACGACCATGTATAGTAAGGCTTTTTTTTCCGGCGTAAAAACGACCATGTATAGTAAGGCTTTTTTTTTCGACAAAAAAACGACCATGTATAGTAAGGCTTTTTTTTCTGACAAAAAAAACGACCATGTATAGTAAGGCTTTTTTTTCCGACAAAAAAACGACCATGTATAGTAAGGCTTTTTTTTCCGACAAAAAAACGACCATGTATAGTAAGGCTTTTTTTTCCGACAAAAAAACGACCATGTATAGTAAGGCTTTTTTTTCTGACAAAAAAAACGACCATGTATAGTAAGGCTTTTTTTTCCGACAAAAAAACGACCATGTATAGTAAGGCTTTTTTTTCTGACAAAAAAAACGACCATGTATAGTAAGGCTTTTTTTTCCGACAAAAAAAACGACCATGTATAGTAAGGGTTTTTTTTCCGACAAAAAAACGACCATGTATAGTAAGGCTTTTTTTTCCGACAAAAAAACGACCATGTATAGTAAGGCTTTTTTTTCCGGCGTAAAAACGACCATGTATAGTAAGGCTTTTTTTTCCGACATAAAAACGACCATGTATAGTAAGGCTTTTTTTTCCGACAAAAAAACGACCATGTATAGTAAGGCTTTTTTTTCCGACAAAAAAACGACCATGTATAGTAAGGCTTTTTTTTCCGACAAAAAAACGACCATGTATAGTAAGGCTTTTTTTTCCGGCGTAAAAACGACCATGTATAGTAAGGCTTTTTTTTTCGACATAAAAACGACCATGTATAGTAAGGCTTTTTTTTCCGACAAAAAAACGACCATGTATAGTAAGGCTTTTTTTTCCGACAAAAAAACGACCATGTATAGTAAGGCTTTTTTTTCTGACAAAAAAAACGACCATGTATAGTAAGGCTTTTTTTTCCCGACAAAAAAACGACCATGTATAGTAAGGCTTTTTTTTTTAAAAATTCCTAGTCATACTTACTAAACTCATTGCTCTTCTTTCCGGTAAACTGACTAACAGCCCCGTGGTCTAGTGGTAGAGTGTTTACACTCTGATGCTGAGGTTGTGGGTTCGATCCCAGGCTGAGTCAAACCAAACGACCATGTATAGTAAGGCCTTTTTTTCCGACAAAAAATACGACCATGTATAGTAAGGCTTTTTTTTCCCGACAAAAAAACGACCATGTATAGTAAGGCTTTTTTTTTTTTTTTAAATTCCTAGTCATACTTACTAAACTCATTGCTCTTCTTTCCGGTAAACTGACTAACAGCCCCGTGGTCTAGTGGTAGAGTGTTTACACTCTGACGCTGAGGTTGTGGGTTCGATCCCAGGCTGAGTCAAACCAAACGACCATGTATAGTAAGGCTTTTTTTTCCAACAAAAAATACGACCATGTATAGTAAGGCTTTTTTTTCCCGACAAAAAAACGACCATGTATAGTAAGGCGTTTTTTATTTAAAAAAAACGACCATGTATAGTAAGGCGTTTTTTATTTTATGAAAAAAACGACCATGTATAGTAAGGTTTTTTTTTCCCGACAAAAAAATGACCATGTATAGTAAGGTTTTTTTTTCCCGACAAAAAAACGACCATGTATAGTAAGGCTTTTTTTTCCGACAAAAAAACGACCATGTATAGTAAGGCTTTTTTTTCTGACAAAAAAAACGACCATGTATAGTAAGGCTTTTTTTTCCGACAAAAAAACGACCATGTATAGTAAGGCTTTTTTTTCTGACATAAAAACGACCACGTATAGTAAGGCTTTTTTTTCCGACAAAAAAACGACCATGTATAGTAAGGCTTTTTTTTCCGGCGTAAAAACGACCATGTATAGTAAGGCTTTTTTTTTCGACATAAAAACGACCATGTATAGTAAGGCTTTTTTTTCCGACAAAAAAACGACCATGTATAGTAAGGCTTTTTTTTCCGACAAAAAAACGACCATGTATAGTAAGGCTTTTTTTTCCGACAAAAAAACGACCATGTATAGTAAGGCTTTTTTTTCCGGCGTAAAAACGACCATGTATAGTAAGGCTTTTTTTTTCGACATAAAAACGACCATGTATAGTAAGGCTTTTTTTTCTGACAAAAAAAACGACCATGTATAGTAAGGCTTTTTTTTCCGACAAAAAAACGACCATGTATAGTAAGGCTTTTTTTTCTGACAAAAAAAACGACCATGTATAGTAAGGCTTTTTTTTCCGACAAAAAAAACGACCATGTATAGTAAGGCTTTTTTTTCCGACAAAAAAAACGACCATGTATAGTAAGGCTTTTTTTTCTGACAAAAAAAACGACCATGTATAGTAAGGCTTTTTTTTCCGACAAAAAAACGACCATGTATAGTAAGGCTTTTTTTTCCGACAAAAAAACGACCATGTATAGTAAGGCTTTTTTTTCCGACAAAAAAACGACCATGTATAGTGAGGCTTTTTTTTCAGACAAAAAAACGACCATGTATAGTAAGGCTTTTTTTTCCGACGTAAAAACGACCATGTATAGTAAGGCTTTTTTTTCCGACAAAAAAACGACCATGTATAGTAAGGCTTTTTTTTCCGACATAAAAACGACCATGTATAGTAAGGCTTTTTTTTCCGACAAAAAAACGACCATGTATAGTAAGGCTTTTTTTTCCGACAAAAAAACGACCATGTATAGTAAGGCTTTTTTTTCCGACATAAAAACGACCATGTATAGTAAGGCTTTTTTTTTTTTTTTTTTTTAAATTCCTAGTCATACTTACTAAACTCATTGCTCTTCTTTCCGGTAAACTGACTAACATCCCCGTGGTCTAGTGGTAGAGTGTTTACACTCTGACGCTGAGGTTGTGGGTTCGATCCCAGGCTGAGTCAAACCAAACGACCATGTATAGTAAGGCTGTTCTTTCCCGACATAAAAACTACCATGTATAGTAAGGCTTTTTTTTCCGACAAAAAAACGACCATGTATAGTAAGGCTTTTTTTTCCGACAAAAAATACGACCATGTATAGTAAGGTTTTTTTTTCCGACAAAAAATACGACCATGTATAGTAAGGTTTTTTTTTCCCGACAAAAAAATGACCATGTATAGTAAGGTTTTTTTTTCCCGACAAAAAAACGACCATGTATAGTAAGGCTTTTTTTTCCGACAAAAAAACGACCATGTATAGTAAGGCTTTTTTTTCTGACAAAAAAAACGACCATGTATAGTAAGGCTTTTTTTTCCGACAAAAAAACGACCATGTATAGTAAGGCTTTTTTTTCTGACATAAAAACGACCATGTATAGTAAGGCTTTTTTTTCCGACAAAAAAACGACCATGTATAGTAAGGCTTTTTTTTCCGGCGTAAAAACGACCATGTATAGTAAGGCTTTTTTTTTCGACATAAAAACGACCATGTATAGTAAGGCTTTTTTTTCCGACAAAAAAACGACCATGTATAGTAAGGCTTTTTTTTCCGACAAAAAAACGACCATGTAGAGTAAGACTTTTTTTTCCGACAAAAAAACGACCATGTATAGTAAGGCTTTTTTTTCCGGCGTAAAAACGACCATGTATAGTAAGGCTTTTTTTTCCGACAAAAAAACGACCATGTATAGTAAGGCTTTTTTTTCCGACAAAAAAACGACCATGTATAGTAAGGCTTTTTTTTCCGGCGTAAAAACGACCATGTATAGTAAGGCTTTTTTTTCCGACAAAAAAACGACCATGTATAGTAAGGCTTTTTTTTCTGACAAAAAAAACGACCATGTATAGTAAGGCTTTTTTTTCCGACAAAAAAACGACCATGTATAGTAAGGCTTTTTTTTCTGACAAAAAAAACGACCATGTATAGTAAGGCTTTATTTTCCGACAAAAAAACGACCATGTATAGTAAGGCTTTATTTTCCGACAAAAAAACGACCATGTATAGTAAGGCTTTTTTTTCCGACAAAAAAACGACCATGTATAGTAAGGCTTTTTTTTCCGACAAAAAAACGACCATGTATAGTAAGGCTTTTTTTTCCGACAAAAAAACGACCATGTATAGTAAGGCTTTTTTTTCCGGCGTAAAAACGACCATGTATAGTAAGGCTTTTTTTTTCGACATAAAAACGACCATGTATAGTAAGGCTTTTTTTTCCGACAAAAAAACGACCATGTATAGTAAGGCTTTTTTTTCCGACAAAAAAACGACCATGTATAGTAAGGCTTTTTTTTCCGACATAAAAACGACCATGTATAGTAAGGCTTTTTTTTTCGACATAAAAACGACCATGTATAGTAAGGCTTTTTTTTCCGACAAAAAAACGACCATGTATAGTAAGGCTTTTTTTTCCGACAAAAAAACGACCATGTATAGTAAGGCTTTTTTTTTCGACATAAAAACGACCATGTATAGTGAGGCTTTTTTTTCCGACAAAAAAACGACCATGTATAGTAAGGCTTTTATTTCCGACAAAAAAACGACCATGTATAGTAAGGCTTTTTTTTCCGACAAAAAAACGACCATGTATAGTAAGGCTTTTTTTTCTGACATAAAAACGACCATGTATAGTAAGGCTTTTTTTTCCGACAAAAAAACGACCATGTATATAGTAAGGCTTTTTTTTCTGACAAAAAAAAACGACCATGTATAGTAAGGCTTTTTTTTCCGACAAAAAAACGACCATGTATAGTAAGGCTTTTTTTTCTGACAAAAAAAAACGACCATGTATAGTAAGGCTTTTTTTTCCGACAAAAAAACGACCATGTATAGTAAGGCTTTTTTTTCCGACAAAAAAACGACCATGTATAGTAAGGCTTTTTTTTCCGACAAAAAAACGACCATGTATAGTAAGGCTTTTTTTTCCGACAAAAAAACGACCATGTATAGTAAGGCTTTTTTTTCCGACAAAAAAACGACCATGTATAGTAAGGCTTTTTTTTCCGGCGTAAAAACGACCATGTATAGAAAGGGTTTTTTTTTCGACATAAAAACGACCATGTATAGTAAGGCTTTTTTTTCCGACAAAAAAACGACCATGTATAGTAAGGCTTTTTTTTCCGACAAAAAAACGACCATGTATAGTAAGGCTTTTTTTTCCGGCGTAAAAACGACCATGTATAGTAAGGCTTTTTTTTTCGACATAAAAACGACCATGTATAGTAAGGCTTTTTTTTCCGACAAAAAAACGACCATGTATAGTAAGGCTTTTTTTTCCGACAAAAAAACGACCATGTATAGTAAGGCTTTTTTTTCCGACAAAAAAACGACCATGTATAGTAAGGCTTTTTTTTCCGACAAAAAAACGACCATGTATAGTAAGGCTTTTTTTTCTGGCAAAAAAAACGACCATGTATAGTAAGGCTTTTTTTTCCGACAAAAAAACGACCATGTATAGTAAGGCTTTTTTTTCTGACAAAAAAAACGACCATGTATAGTAAGGCTTTATTTTCCGACAAAAAAACGACCATGTATAGTAAGGCTTTTTTTTTCGACATAAAAACGACCATGTATAGTAAGGCTTTTTTTTCCGACAAAAAAACGACCATGTATAGTAAGGCTTTTTTTTCCGACAAAAAAACGACCATGTATAGTAAGGCTTTTTTTTCCGACAAAAAAACGACCATGTATAGTAAGGCTTTTTTTTCCGGCGTAAAAACGACCATGTATAGTAAGGCTTTTTTTTTCGACATAAAAACGACCATGTATAGTAAGGCTTTTTTTTCCGACAAAAAAACGACCATGTATAGTAAGGCTTTTTTTTCCGACAAAAAAACGACCATGTATAGTAAGGCTTTTTTTTCCGACAAAAAAACGACCATGTATAGTAAGGCTTTTTTTTCCGACAAAAAAACGACCATGTATAGTAAGGCTTTTTTTTCTGGCAAAAAAAACGACCATGTATAGTAAGGCTTTTTTTTCCGACAAAAAAACGACCATGTATTGTAAGGCTTTTTTTTCCGACGTAAAAACGACCATGTATAGTAAGGCTTTTTTTTCCGACAAAAAAACGACCATGTATAGTAAGGCTTTTTTTTCCGACATAAAAACGACCATGTATAGTAAGGCTTTTTTTTCCGACAAAAAAACGACCATGTATAGTAAGGCTTTTTTTTCCGACAAAAAAACGACCATGTATAGTAAGGCTTTTTTTTCCGACAAAAAAACGACCATGTATAGTAAGGCTTTTTTTTTCGACAAAAAAACGACCATGTATAGTAAGGCTTTTTTTTTCGACATAAAAACGACCATGTATAGTAAGGCTTTTTTTTCCGACAAAAAAACGACCATGTATAGTAAGGCTTTTTTTTCCGACAAAAAAACGACCATGTATAGTAAGGCTTTTTTTTCCGACAAAAAAACGACCATGTATAGTAAGGCTTTTTTTTCCCGACATAAAAACGACCATGTATAGTAAGGCTTTTTTTTCCGACAAAAAAACGACCATGTATAGTAAGGCTTTTTTTTCCGAAAAAAAACGACCATGTATAGTAAGGCTTTTTTTTCCGGCGTAAAAACGACCATGTATAGTAAGGCTTTTTTTTTCGACATAAAAACGACCATGTATAGTAAGGCTTTTTTTTTCGACAAAAAAACGACCATGTATAGTAAGGCTTTTTTTTCCGACAAAAAAACGACCATGTATAGTAAGGCTTTTTTTTCCGACAAAAAAACGACCATGTATAGTAAGGCTTTTTTTTCCGACAAAAAAACGACCATGTATAGTAAGGCTTTTTTTTCCCGACATAAAAACGACCATGTATAGTAAGGCTTTTTTTTCCGACAAAAAAACGACCATGTATAGTAAGGCTTTTTTTTCCGAAAAAAAACGACCATGTATAGTAAGGCTTTTTTTTCCGACAAAAAAACGACCATGTATAGTAAGGCTTTTTTTTCCGACAAAAAAACGACCATGTATAGTAAGGCTTTTTTTTCCGACAAAAAAACGACCATGTATAGTAAGGCTTTTTTTTCCGACGTAAAAACGACCATGTATAGTAAGGCTTTTTTTTCCGACAAAAAAACGACCATGTATAGTAAGGCTTTTTTTTCCGACATAAAAACGACCATGTATAGTAAGGCTTTTTTTTCCGACAAAAAAACGACCATGTATAGTAAGGCTTTTTTTTCCGACAAAAAAACGACCATGTATAGTAAGGCTTTTTTTTCCGACATAAAAACGACCATGTATAGTAAGGCTTTTTTTTTTTTTTTTTTTTTTTTAAATTCCTAGTCATACTTACTAAACTCATTGCTCTTCTTTCCGGTAAACTGACTAACATCCCCGTGGTCTAGTGGTAGAGTGTTTACACTCTGACGCTGAGGTTGTGGGTTCGATCCCAGGTTGAGTCAAACCAAACGACCATGTATAGTAAGGCTGTTTTTTCCCGACATAAAAACTACCATGTATAGTAAGGCTTTTTTTTCCGACAAAAAAACGACCATGTATAGTAAGGCTTTTTTTTCCGACAAAAAATACGACCATGTATAGTAAGGTTTTTTTTTCCGACAAAAAATACGACCATGTATAGTAAGGTTTTTTTTTCCCGACAAAAAAATGACCATGTATAGTAAGGTTTTTTTTTCCCGACAAAAAAACGACCATGTATAGTAAGGCTTTTTTTTCCGACAAAAAAACGACCATGTATAGTAAGGCTTTTTTTTCCGACATAAAAACGACCATGTATAGTAAGGCTTTTTTTTTTTTTTTTTTTTTTTTTAAAATTCCTAGTCATACTTACTAAACTCATTGCTCTTCTTTCCGGTAAACTGACTAACATCCCCGTGGTCTAGTGGTAGAGTGTTTACACTCTGACGCTGAGGTTGTGGGTTCGATCCCAGGTTGAGTCAAACCAAACGACCATGTATAGTAAGGCTGTTTTTTCCCGACATAAAAACTACCATGTATAGTAAGGCTTTTTTTTCCGACAAAAAAACGACCATGTATAGTAAGGCTTTTTTTTCCGACAAAAAATACGACCATGTATAGTAAGGTTTTTTTTTCCGACAAAAAATACGACCATGTATAGTAAGGTTTTTTTTTCCCGACAAAAAAATGACCATGTATAGTAAGGTTTTTTTTTCCCGACAAAAAAACGACCATGTATAGTAAGGCTTTTTTTTCCGACAAAAAAACGACCATGTATAGTAAGGCTTTTTTTTCCGACAAAAAAACGACCATGTATAGTAAGGCTTTTTTTTCCGGCGTAAAAACGACCATGTATAGTAAGGCTTTTTTTTTCGACATAAAAACGACCATGTATAGTAAGGCTTTTTTTTCCGACAAAAAAACGACCATGTATAGTAAGGCTTTTTTTTCCGACAAAAAAACGACCATGTATAGTAAGGCTTTTTTTTCCGACAAAAAAACGACCATGTATAGTAAGGCTTTTTTTTCCGGCGTAAAAACGACCATGTATAGTAAGGCTTTTTTTTCCGACAAAAAAACGACCATGTATAGTAAGGCTTTTTTTTCTGACAAAAAAAACGACCATGTATAGTAAGGCTTTATTTTCCGACAAAAAAACGACCATGTATAGTAAGGCTTTTTTTTCCGACAAAAAAACGACCATGTATAGTAAGGCTTTTTTTTCCGACAAAAAAACGACCATGTATATAGGTTAATCCCTGTCATACCTAATCAATTGGCCAAGATGGCCGCCACTCAGGGGCCGAGAATCCTGGGTGCACCTCAACAATTGGACAAGATGGCCGCCACTCTGTGTGTGTGCAGTGGTGCTGAAGTCCCTGGCCTAGCTAATCAATTGACCAAAATGGCCGCCACTCTGTGTGTGTGCAGTGGTGCTGAAGTCCCTGGCCTAGTTAATCAATTGACCAAAATGGCCGCCGCTCCATGTTTTATTTTTTTAAATTTTTTTTTTTGGCCGCCGCTCCATGTGGGCAGAGGCCGAGAATCCTGGGTGCACCTCAACAATTGGCCAAGATGGCCGCCACTCTGTGTGGGCAGTAGTGTGAGAATCCCTGGCCAAGATGGCCGCCGCTCTGTATGGGCAGTAGTGTGAGAATCCCTGGCCAAGATGGCCGCCGCTCTGTATGGACAGTAGTGTGAGAATCCCTGGCCAAGATGGCCGCCGCTCTGTATGGACAGTAGTGTGAGAATCCCTGGCCAAGATGGCCGCCGCTCTGTATTGACAGTAGTGTGAGAATCCCTGTCCAAGATGGCCGCCGCTCTGTATGGGCAGTAGTGTGAGAATCCCTGGCCAAGATGGCCGCCGCTCTGTATGGACAGTAGTGTGAGAATCCCTGGCCAAGATGGCCGCCGCTCTGTATGGACAGTAATGTGAGAATCCCTGGCCAAGATGGCCGCCACTGTGTGTGGGCGGTGGTGGGGAAATTCCAGGCTATAGTAAGGCTTTTTTTTCCGGCGTAAAAACGACCATGTATAGTAAGGCTTTTTTTTCCGACAAAAAAACGACCATGTATAGTAAGGCTTTTTTTTCTGACAAAAAAAACGACCATGTATAGTAAGGCTTTTTTTTCCGACAAAAAAACGACCATGTATAGTAAGGCTTTTTTTTCCGACAAAAAAACGACCATGTATAGTAAGGCTTTTTTTTCCGACAAAAAAACGACCATGTATAGTAAGGCTTTTTTTTCTGACAAAAAAAACGACCATGTATAGTAAGGCTTTTTTTTCCGACAAAAAAACGACCATGTATAGTAAGGCTTTTTTTTCTGACAAAAAAAACGACCATGTATAGTAAGGCTTTTTTTTCCGACAAAAAAAACGACCATGTATAGTAAGGCTTTTTTTTCCGACAAAAAAACGACCATGTATAGTAAGGCTTTTTTTTCCGACAAAAAAACGACCATGTATAGTAAGGCTTTTTTTTCCGGCGTAAAAACGACCATGTATAGTAAGGCTTTTTTTTCCGACATAAAAACGACCATGTATAGTAAGGCTTTTTTTTCCGACAAAAAAACGACCATGTATAGTAAGGCTTTTTTTTCCGGCGTAAAAACGACCATGTATAGTAAGGCTTTTTTTTCCGACAAAAAAACGACGATGTATAGTAAGGCTTTTTTTTCCGACAAAAAAACGACCATGTATAGTAAGGCTTTTTTTTCCGACAAAAAAACGACCATGTATAGTAAGGCTTTTTTTTCCGACAAAAAAACGACCATGTATAGTAAGGCTTTTTTTTCCGACATAAAAACGACCATGTATAGTAAGGCTTTTTTTTCCGACAAAAAAACGACCATGTATAGTAAGGCTTTTTTTTCCGACAAAAAAACGACCATGTATAGTAAGGCTTTTTTTTCCGACATAAAAACGACCATGTATAGTAAGGCTTTTTTTTTTTTTTTTTTTTTTTTTTAAATTCCTAGTCATACTTACTAAACTCATTGCTCTTCTTTCCGGTAAACTGACTAACATCCCCGTGGTCTAGTGGTAGAGTGTTTACACTCTGACGCTGTGGTTGTGGGTTCGATCCCAGGCTGAGTCAAACCAAACGACCATGTATAGTAAGGCTGTTTTTTCCCGACATAAAAACTACCATGTATAGTAAGGCTTTTTTTTCCGACAAAAAAACGACCATGTATAGTAAGGCTTTTTTTTCCGACAAAAAATACGACCATGTATAGTAAGGTTTTTTTTTCCGACAAAAAATACGACCATGTATAGTAAGGTTTTTTTTTCCCGACAAAAAAATGACCATGTATAGTAAGGTTTTTTTTTCCCGACAAAAAAACGACCATGTATAGTAAGGCTTTTTTTTCCGGCGTAAAAACGACCATGTATAGTAAGGCTTTTTTTTTCGACATAAAAACGACCATGTATAGTAAGGCTTTTTTTTCCGACAAAAAAACGACCATGTATAGTAAGGCTTTTTTTTCCGACAAAAAAACGACCATGTATAGTAAGGCTTTTTTTTCCGACAAAAAAACGACCATGTATAGTAAGGCTTTTTTTTCCGGCGTAAAAACGACCATGTATAGTAAGGCTTTTTTTTCCGACAAAAAAACGACCATGTATAGTAAGGCTTTTTTTTCTGACAAAAAAAACGACCATGTATAGTAAGGCTTTATTTTCCGACAAAAAAACGACCATGTATAGTAAGGCTTTTTTTTCCGACAAAAAAACGACCATGTATAGTAAGGCTTTTTTTTCCGACAAAAAAACGACCATGTATAGTAAGGCTTTTTTTTCCGGCGTAAAAACGACCATGTATAGTAAGGCTTTTTTTTCCGACAAAAAAACGACCATGTATAGTAAGGCTTTTTTTTCTGACAAAAAAAACGACCATGTATAGTAAGGCTTTTTTTTCCGACAAAAAAACGACCATGTATAGTAAGGCTTTTTTTTCCGACAAAAAAACGACCATGTATAGTAAGGCTTTTTTTTCCGACAAAAAAACGACCATGTATAGTAAGGCTTTTTTTTCTGACAAAAAAAACGACCATGTATAGTAAGGCTTTTTTTTCCGACAAAAAAACGACCATGTATAGTAAGGCTTTTTTTTCTGACAAAAAAAACGACCATGTATAGTAAGGCTTTTTTTTCCGACAAAAAAAACGACCATGTATAGTAAGGCTTTTTTTTCCGACAAAAAAACGACCATGTATAGTAAGGCTTTTTTTTCCGACAAAAAAACGACCATGTATAGTAAGGCTTTTTTTTCCGGCGTAAAAACGACCATGTATAGTAAGGCTTTTTTTTCCGACATAAAAACGACCATGTATAGTAAGGCTTTTTTTTCCGACAAAAAAACGACCATGTATAGTAAGGCTTTTTTTTCCGGCGTAAAAACGACCATGTATAGTAAGGCTTTTTTTTCCGACAAAAAAACGACGATGTATAGTAAGGCTTTTTTTTCCGACAAAAAAACGACCATGTATAGTAAGGCTTTTTTTTCCGACATAAAAACGACCATGTATAGTAAGGCTTTTTTTTCCGACAAAAAAACGACCATGTATAGTAAGGCTTTTTTTTCCGACAAAAAAACGACCATGTATAGTAAGGCTTTTTTTCCCGGCGTAAAAACGACCATGTATAGTAAGGCTTTTTTTTCCGACAAAAAAACGACGATGTATAGTAAGGCTTTTTTTTCCGACAAAAAAACGACCATGTATAGTAAGGCTTTTTTTTCCGACAAAAAAACGACCATGTATAGTAAGGCTTTTTTTTCCGACAAAAAAAACGACCATGTATAGTAAGGCTTTTTTTTCCGACAAAAAAACGACCATGTATAGTAAGGCTTTTTTTTCCGACAAAAAAACGACCATGTATAGTAAGGCTTTTTTTTCCGGCGTAAAAACGACCATGTATAGTAAGGCTTTTTTTTCCGACAAAAAAACGACCATGTATAGTAAGGCTTTTTTTTCCGACAAAAAAACGACCATGTATAGTAAGGCTTTTTTTTCCGGCGTAAAAACGACCATGTATAGTAAGGCTTTTTTTTCCGACAAAAAATACGACCATGTATAGTAAGGCTTTTTTTTTTTTTTTTTTTAATTCCTAGTCATACTTACTAAACTCATTGCTCTTCTTTCCGGTAAACTGACTAACATCCCCGTGGTCTAGTGGTAGAGTGTTTACACTCTGACGCTGTGGTTGTGGGTTCGATCCCAGGCTGAGTCAAACCAAACGACCATGTATAGTAAGGCTGTTTTTTCCCGACATAAAAACTACCATGTATAGTAAGGCTTTTTTTTCCGACAAAAAAACGACCATGTATAGTAAGGCTTTTTTTTCCGACAAAAAATACGACCATGTATAGTAAGGTTTTTTTTTCCGACAAAAAATACGACCATGTATAGTAAGGTTTTTTTTTCCCGACAAAAAAATGACCATGTATAGTAAGGTTTTTTTTTCCCGACAAAAAAACGACCATGTATAGTAAGGCTTTTTTTTCCGACATAAAAACGACCATGTATAGTAAGGCTTTTTTTTCCGACAAAAAAACGACCATGTATAGTAAGGCTTTTTTTTCCGACAAAAAAACGACCATGTATAGTAAGGCTTTTTTTTCCGACAAGAAAACGACCATGTATAGTAAGGCTTTTTTTTCTGACAAAAAAAACGACCATGTATAGTAAGGCTTTATTTTCCGACAAAAAAACGACCATGTATAGTAAGGCTTTTTTTTCCGACAAAAAAACGACCATGTATAGTAAGGCTTTTTTTCCGACAAAAAAACGACCATGTATAGTAAGGCTTTTTTTTCCGGCGTAAAAACGACCATGTATAGTAAGGCTTTTTTTTCCGACAAAAAAACGACCATGTATAGTAAGGCTTTTTTTTCTGACAAAAAAAACGACCATGTATAGTAAGGCTTTTTTTTCCGACAAAAAAACGACCATGTATAGTAAGGCTTTTTTTTCCGACAAAAAAACGACCATGTATAGTAAGGCTTTTTTTTCCGACAAAAAAACGACCATGTATAGTAAGGCTTTTTTTTCTGACAAAAAAAACGACCATGTATAGTAAGGCTTTTTTTTCCGACAAAAAAACGACCATGTATAGTAAGGCTTTTTTTTCTGACAAAAAAAACGACCATGTATAGTAAGGCTTTTTTTTCCGACAAAAAAAACGACCATGTATAGTAAGGCTTTTTTTTCCGACAAAAAAACGACCATGTATAGTAAGGCTTTTTTTTCCGACAAAAAAACGACCATGTATAGTAAGGCTTTTTTTTCCGGCGTAAAAACGACCATGTATAGTAAGGCTTTTTTTTCCGACATAAAAACGACCATGTATAGTAAGGCTTTTTTTTCCGACAAAAAAACGACCATGTATAGTAAGGCTTTTTTTTCCGACAAAAAAACGACCATGTATAGTAAGGCTTTTTTTTCCGACAAAAAAACGACCATGTATAGTAAGGCTTTTTTTTCCGGCGTAAAAACGACCATGTATAGTAAGGCTTTTTTTTTCGACATAAAAACGACCATGTATAGTAAGGCTTTTTTTTCCGACAAAAAAACGACCATGTATAGTAAGGCTTTTTTTTCCGACAAAAAAACGACCATGTATAGTAAGGCTTTTTTTTCCGACAAAAAAAACGACCATGTATAGTAAGGCTTTTTTTTCCGACAAAAAACGACCATGTATAGTAAGGCTTTTTTTTCTGACAAAAAAAACGACCATGTATAGTAAGGCTTTTTTTTCCCGACAAAAAAACGACCATGTATAGTAAGGCTTTTTTTTTTTTTAAATTCCTAGTCATACTTACTAAACTCATTGCTCTTCTTTCCGGTAAACTGACTAACAGCCCCGTGGTCTAGTGGTAGAGTGTTTACACTCTGACGCTGAGGTTGTGGGTTCGATCCCAGGCTGAGTCAAACCAAACGACCATGTATAGTAAGGCCTTTTTTTCCGACAAAAAATACGACCATGTATAGTAAGGCTTTTTTTTCCCGACAAAAAAACGACCATGTATAGTAAGGCTTTTTTTTTTTTTTTTTTTAAATTCCTAGTCATACTTACTAAACTCATTGCTCTTCTTTCCGGTAAACTGACTAACAGCCCCGTGGTCTAGTGGTAGAGTGTTTACACTCTGACGCTGAGGTTGTGGGTTCGATCCCAGGCTGAGTCAAACCAAACGACCATGTATAGTAAGGCTTTTTTTTCCAACAAAAAATACGACCATGTATAGTAAGGCTTTTTTTTCCCGACAAAAAAACGACCATGTATAGTAAGGCGTTTTTTATTTAAAAAAAACGACCATGTATAGTAAGGCGTTTTTTATTTTATGAAAAAAACGACCATGTATAGTAAGGTTTTTTTTTCCCGACAAAAAAATGACCATGTATAGTAAGGTTTTTTTTTCCCGACAAAAAAACGACCATGTATAGTAAGGCTTTTTTTTCCGACAAAAAAACGACCATGTATAGTAAGGCTTTTTTTTCTGACAAAAAAAACGACCATGTATAGTAAGGCTTTTTTTTCCGACAAAAAAACGACCATGTATAGTAAGGCTTTTTTTTCTGACATAAAAACGACCATGTATAGTAAGGCTTTTTTTTCCGACAAAAAAACGACCATGTATAGTAAGGCTTTTTTTTCCGGCGTAAAAACGACCATGTATAGTAAGGCTTTTTTTTTCGACATAAAAACGACCATGTATAGTAAGGCTTTTTTTTCCGACAAAAAAACGACCATGTATAGTAAGGCTTTTTTTTTCCGACAAAAAAACGACCATGTATAGTAAGGCTTTTTTTTCCGACAAAAAAACGACCATGTATAGTAAGGCTTTTTTTTCCGGCGTAAAAACGACCATGTATAGTAAGGCTTTTTTTTTCGACATAAAAACGACCATGTATAGTAAGGCTTTTTTTTCCGACAAAAAAACGACCATGTATAGTAAGGCTTTTTTTTCCGACAAAAAAACGACCATGTATAGTAAGGCTTTTTTTTCCGACAAAAAAACGACCATGTATAGTAAGGCTTTTTTTTCCGACAAAAAAACGACCATGTATAGTAAGGCTTTTTTTTCCGGCAAAAAAAACGACCATGTATAGTAAGGCTTTTTTTTCCGACAAAAAAACGACCATGTATAGTAAGGCTTTTTTTTCCGACAAAAAAAACGACCATGTATAGTAAGGCTTTATTTTCCGACAAAAAAACGACCATGTATAGTAAGGCTTTTTTTTCCGACAAAAAAACGACCATGTATAGTAAGGCTTTTTTTTCCGACAAAAAAACGACCATGTATAGTAAGGCTTTTTTTTCCGGCGTAAAAACGACCATGTATAGTAAGGCTTTTTTTTCCAAAAAAAAAACGACCATGTATAGTAAGGCTTTTTTTTCTGACAAAAAAAACGACCATGTATAGTAAGGCTTTTTTTTCCGACATAAAAACGACCATGTATAGTAAGGCTTTTTTTATTTTATGAAAAAAACGACCATGTACAGTAAGGCGTTTTTTATTTTATTAAAAAAAAAACGACCATGTATAGTAAGGCGTTTTTTATTTTATGAAAAAAAATGACCATGTATAGTAAGGCGTTTTTTATTTTATGAAAAAAAACGACCATGTATAGTAAGGAATTTTTTATGAAAAAAACGACCATGTATAGTAAGGCGTTTTTTATTTTATGAAAAAAAATGACCATGTATAGTAAGGTGTTTTTTATTTTATAAAAAAAAACGACCATGTATAGTAAGGCATTTTTTATGAAAAAAACGACCATGTATAGTAAGGCGTTTTTTATTTTATGAAAAAAACGACCATGTATAGTAAGGCTTTTTTTATTTTATGAAAAAAACGACCATGTATAGTAAGGCGTTTTTTATTAAAAAACGACCATGTATAGTAAGGCGTTTTTTTATTAAAAAACGACCATGTATAGTAAGGCGTTTTTTTATTAAAAAACGACCATGTATAGTAAGGCGTTTTCTATTTAAAAAAACGACCATGTATAGTAAGGCGTTTTTTATTTTATGAAAAAAACGACCATGTATAGTAAGGCGTTTTTTTTATTAAAAAACGAGCATGTATAGTAAGGCGTTTTCTATTTAAAAAAACGACCATGTATAATAAGGCGTTTTTTATTTTATGAAAAAAACGACCATGTATAGTAAGGCTTTTTTTTTTAAAAATTCCTAGTCATACTTACTAAACTCATTGCTCTTCTTTCCAGTAAACTGACTAACAGCCCCGTGGTCTAGTGGTAGAGTGTTTACACTCTGACGCTGAGGTTGTGGGTTCGATCCCAGGCTGAGTCAAACCAAACGACCATGTATAGTAAGGCTTTTTTTTCTGACAAAAAAAACGACCATGTATAGTAAGGCTTTTTTTTCCCGACAAAAAAACGACCATGTATAGTAAGGCTTTTTTTTTCGACAAAAAAACGACCATGTATAGTAAGGCTTTTTTTTCTGACAAAAAAAACGACCATGTATAGTAAGGCTTTTTTTTCCGACAAAAAAACGACCATGTATAGTAAGGCTTTTTTTTCTGACATAAAAACGACCATGTATATTAAGGCTTTTTTTTCCGACAAAAAAACGACCATGTATAGTAAGGCTTTTTTTTCCGGCGTAAAAGCGACCATGTATAGTAAGGCTTTTTTTTCCGACAAAAAAACGACCATGTATAGTAAGGCTTTTTTTTTCCGACAAAAAAACGACCATGTATAGTAAGGCTTTTTTTTCCGACAAAAAAACGACCATGTATAGTAAGGCTTTTTTTTCCGGCGTAAAAACGACCATGTATAGTAAGGCTTTTTTTTTCGACATAAAAACGACCATGTATAGTAAGGCTTTTTTTTCCGACAAAAAAACGACCATGTATAGTAAGGCTTTTTTTTCCGACAAAAAAACGACCATGTATAGTAAGGCTTTTTTTTCCGACAAAAAAACGACCATGTATAGTAAGGCTTTTTTTTCCGACAAAAAAACGACCATGTATAGTAAGGCTTTTTTTTCTGGCAAAAAAAACGACCATGTATAGTAAGGCTTTTTTTTCCGACAAAAAAACGACCATGTATAGTAAGGCTTTTTTTTCTGACAAAAAAAACGACCATGTATAGTAAGGCTTTATTTTCCGACAAAAAAACGACCATGTATAGTAAGGCTTTTTTTTCCGACAAAAAAACGACCATGTATAGTAAGGCTTTTTTTTCCGGCGTAAAAACGACCATGTATAGTAAGGCTTTTTTTTTCGACATAAAAACGACCATGTATAGTAAGGCTTTTTTTTCCGACAAAAAAACGACCATGTATAGTAAGGCTTTTTTTTCCGACAAAAAAACGACCATGTATAGTAAGGCTTTTTTTTCCGACAAAAAAACGACCATGTATAGTAAGGCTTTTTTTTCCGACAAAAAACGACCATGTATAGTAAGGCTTTTTTTTCTGACAAAAAAAACGACCATGTATAGTAAGGCTTTTTTTTCCCGACAAAAAAACGACCATGTATAGTAAGGCTTTTTTTTTTTTAAATTCCTAGTCATACTTACTAAACTCATTGCTCTTCTTTCCGGTAAACTGACTAACAGCCCCGTGGTCTAGTGGTAGAGTGTTTACACTCTGACGCTGAGGTTGTGGGTTCGATCCCAGGCTGAGTCAAACCAAACGACCATGTATAGTAAGGCCTTTTTTTCCGACAAAAAATACGACCATGTATAGTAAGGCTTTTTTTTCCCGACAAAAAAACGACCATGTATAGTAAGGCTTTTTTTTTTTTTTTTTAAATTCCTAGTCATACTTACTAAACTCATTGCTCTTCTTTCCGGTAAACTGACTAACAGCCCCGTGGTCTAGTGGTAGAGTGTTTACACTCTGACGCTGAGGTTGTGGGTTCGATCCCAGGCTGAGTCAAACCAAACGACCATGTATAGTAAGGCTTTTTTTTCCAACAAAAAATACGACCATGTATAGTAAGGCTTTTTTTTCCCGACAAAAAAACGACCATGTATAGTAAGGCGTTTTTTATTTAAAAAAAACGACCATGTATAGTAAGGCGTTTTTTATTTTATGAAAAAAACGACCATGTATAGTAAGGTTTTTTTTTCCCGACAAAAAAATGACCATGTATAGTAAGGTTTTTTTTTCCCGACAAAAAAACGACCATGTATAGTAAGGCTTTTTTTTCCGACAAAAAAACGACCATGTATAGTAAGGCTTTTTTTTCTGACAAAAAAAACGACCATGTATAGTAAGGCTTTTTTTTCCGACAAAAAAACGACCATGTATAGTAAGGCTTTTTTTTCTGACATAAAAACGACCATGTATAGTAAGGCTTTTTTTTCCGACAAAAAAACGACCATGTATAGTAAGGCTTTTTTTTCCGGCGTAAAAACGACCATGTATAGTAAGGCTTTTTTTTTCGACATAAAAACGACCATGTATAGTAAGGCTTTTTTTTCCGACAAAAAAACGACCATGTATAGTAAGGCTTTTTTTTTCCGACAAAAAAACGACCATGTATAGTAAGGCTTTTTTTTCCGACAAAAAAACGACCATGTATAGTAAGGCTTTTTTTTCCGGCGTAAAAACGACCATGTATAGTAAGGCTTTTTTTTTCGACATAAAAACGACCATGTATAGTAAGGCTTTTTTTTCCGACAAAAAAACGACCATGTATAGTAAGGCTTTTTTTTCCGACAAAAAAACGACCATGTATAGTAAGGCTTTTTTTTCCGACAAAAAAACGACCATGTATAGTAAGGCTTTTTTTTCCGACAAAAAAACGACCATGTATAGTAAGGCTTTTTTTTCCGGCAAAAAAAACGACCATGTATAGTAAGGCTTTTTTTTCCGACAAAAAAACGACCATGTATAGTAAGGCTTTTTTTTCCGACAAAAAAAACGACCATGTATAGTAAGGCTTTATTTTCCGACAAAAAAACGACCATGTATAGTAAGGCTTTTTTTTCCGACAAAAAAACGACCATGTATAGTAAGGCTTTTTTTTCCGACAAAAAAACGACCATGTATAGTAAGGCTTTTTTTTCCGGCGTAAAAACGACCATGTATAGTAAGGCTTTTTTTTCCAAAAAAAAAACGACCATGTATAGTAAGGCTTTTTTTTCTGACAAAAAAAACGACCATGTATAGTAAGGCTTTTTTTTCCGACATAAAAACGACCATGTATAGTAAGGCTTTTTTTATTTTATGAAAAAAACGACCATGTACAGTAAGGCGTTTTTTATTTTATTAAAAAAAAAACGACCATGTATAGTAAGGCGTTTTTTATTTTATGAAAAAAAATGACCATGTATAGTAAGGCGTTTTTTATTTTATGAAAAAAAACGACCATGTATAGTAAGGAATTTTTTATGAAAAAAACGACCATGTATAGTAAGGCGTTTTTTATTTTATGAAAAAAAATGACCATGTATAGTAAGGTGTTTTTTATTTTATAAAAAAAACGACCATGTATAGTAAGGCATTTTTTATGAAAAAAACGACCATGTATAGTAAGGCGTTTTTTATTTTATGAAAAAAACGACCATGTATAGTAAGGCTTTTTTTATTTTATGAAAAAAACGACCATGTATAGTAAGGCGTTTTTTATTAAAAAACGACCATGTATAGTAAGGCGTTTTTTTATTAAAAAACGACCATGTATAGTAAGGCGTTTTTTTATTAAAAAACGACCATGTATAGTAAGGCGTTTTCTATTTAAAAAAACGACCATGTATAGTAAGGCGTTTTTTATTTTATGAAAAAAACGACCATGTATAGTAAGGCGTTTTTTTTATTAAAAAACGAGCATGTATAGTAAGGCGTTTTCTATTTAAAAAAACGACCATGTATAATAAGGCGTTTTTTATTTTATGAAAAAAACGACCATGTATAGTAAGGCTTTTTTTTTTAAAAATTCCTAGTCATACTTACTAAACTCATTGCTCTTCTTTCCAGTAAACTGACTAACAGCCCCGTGGTCTAGTGGTAGAGTGTTTACACTCTGACGCTGAGGTTGTGGGTTCGATCCCAGGCTGAGTCAAACCAAACGACCATGTATAGTAAGGCTTTTTTTTCTGACAAAAAAAACGACCATGTATAGTAAGGCTTTTTTTTCCCGACAAAAAAACGACCATGTATAGTAAGGCTTTTTTTTCCGACAAAAAAACGACCATGTATAGTAAGGCTTTTTTTTCTGACAAAAAAAACGACCATGTATAGTAAGGCTTTTTTTTCCGACAAAAAAACGACCATGTATAGTAAGGCTTTTTTTTCTGACATAAAAACGACCATGTATAGTAAGGCTTTTTTTTCCGACAAAAAAACGACCATGTATAGTAAGGCTTTTTTTTCCGGCGTAAAAGCGACCATGTATAGTAAGGCTTTTTTTTTCGACATAAAAACGACCATGTATAGTAAGGCTTTTTTTTCCGACAAAAAAACGACCATGTATAGTAAGGCTTTTTTTTTCCGACAAAAAAACGACCATGTATAGTAAGGCTTTTTTTTCCGACAAAAAAACGACCATGTATAGTAAGGCTTTTTTTTCCGGCGTAAAAACGACCATGTATAGTAAGGCTTTTTTTTTCGACATAAAAACGACCATGTATAGTAAGGCTTTTTTTTCCGACAAAAAAACGACCATGTATAGTAAGGCTTTTTTTTCCGACAAAAAAACGACCATGTATAGTAAGGCTTTTTTTTCCGACAAAAAAACGACCATGTATAGTAAGGCTTTTTTTTCCGACAAAAAAACGACCATGTATAGTAAGGCTTTTTTTTCTGGCAAAAAAAACGACCATGTATAGTAAGGCTTTTTTTTCCGACAAAAAAACGACCATGTATAGTAAGGCTTTTTTTTCTGACAAAAAAAACGACCATGTATAGTAAGGCTTTATTTTCCGACAAAAAAACGACCATGTATAGTAAGGCTTTTTTTTCCGACAAAAAAACGACCATGTATAGTAAGGCTTTTTTTTCCCGACAAAAAAACGACCATGTATAGTAAGGCTTTTTTTTCCGACAAAAAAACGACCATGTATAGTAAGGCTTTTTTTTCTGACAAAAAAAACGACCATGTATAGTAAGGCTTTTTTTTCCGACAAAAAAACGACCATGTATAGTAAGGCTTTTTTTTCTGACATAAAAACGACCATGTATAGTAAGGCTTTTTTTTCCGACAAAAAAACGACCATGTATAGTAAGGCTTTTTTTTCCGGCGTAAAAGCGACCATGTATAGTAAGGCTTTTTTTTTCGACATAAAAACGACCATGTATAGTAAGGCTTTTTTTTCCGACAAAAAAACGACCATGTATAGTAAGGCTTTTTTTTTCCGACAAAAAAACGACCATGTATAGTAAGGCTTTTTTTTCCGACAAAAAAACGACCATGTATAGTAAGGCTTTTTTTTCCGGCGTAAAAACGACCATGTATAGTAAGGCTTTTTTTTTCGACATAAAAACGACCATGTATAGTAAGGCTTTTTTTTCCGACAAAAAAACGACCATGTATAGTAAGGCTTTTTTTTCCGACAAAAAAACGACCATGTATAGTAAGGCTTTTTTTTCCGACAAAAAAACGACCATGTATAGTAAGGCTTTTTTTTCCGACAAAAAAACGACCATGTATAGTAAGGCTTTTTTTTCTGGCAAAAAAAACGACCATGTATAGTAAGGCTTTTTTTTCCGACAAAAAAACGACCATGTATAGTAAGGCTTTTTTTTCTGACAAAAAAAACGACCATGTATAGTAAGGCTTTATTTTCCGACAAAAAAACGACCATGTATAGTAAGGCTTTTTTTTCCGACAAAAAAACGACCATGTATAGTAAGGCTTTTTTTTCCGACAAAAAAACGACCATGTATAGTAAGGCTTTTTTTTCCGGCGTAAAAACGACCATGTATAGTAAGGCTTTTTTTTCCAAAAAAAAAACGACCATGTATAGTAAGGCTTTTTTTTCTGACAAAAAAACGACCATGTATAGTAAGGCTTTTTTTTCTGACAAAAAAAACGACCATGTATAGTAAGGCTTTTTTTTCCGACAAAAAAACGACCATGTATAGTAAGGCTTTTTTTTCTGACATAAAAACGACCATGTATAGTAAGGCTTTTTTTTCCGACAAAAAAACGACCATGTATAGTAAGGCTTTTTTTTCCGGCGTAAAAGCGACCATGTATAGTAAGGCTTTTTTTTTCGACATAAAAACGACCATGTATAGTAAGGCTTTTTTTTCCGACAAAAAAACGACCATGTATAGTAAGGCTTTTTTTTTCCGACAAAAAAACGACCATGTATAGTAAGGCTTTTTTTTCCGACAAAAAAACGACCATGTATAGTAAGGCTTTTTTTTCCGGCGTAAAAACGACCATGTATAGTAAGGCTTTTTTTTTCGACATAAAAACGACCATGTATAGTAAGGCTTTTTTTTCCGACAAAAAAACGACCATGTATAGTAAGGCTTTTTTTTCCGACAAAAAAACGACCATGTATAGTAAGGCTTTTTTTTCCGACAAAAAAACGACCATGTATAGTAAGGCTTTTTTTTCCGACAAAAAAACGACCATGTATAGTAAGGCTTTTTTTTCTGGCAAAAAAAACGACCATGTATAGTAAGGCTTTTTTTTCCGACAAAAAAACGACCATGTATAGTAAGGCTTTTTTTTCTGACAAAAAAAACGACCATGTATAGTAAGGCTTTATTTTCCGACAAAAAAACGACCATGTATAGTAAGGCTTTTTTTTCCGACAAAAAAACGACCATGTATAGTAAGGCTTTTTTTTCCGACAAAAAAACGACCATGTATAGTAAGGCTTTTTTTTCCGGCGTAAAAACGACCATGTATAGTAAGGCTTTTTTTTCCAAAAAAAAAACGACCATGTATAGTAAGGCTTTTTTTTCTGACAAAAAAAACGACCATGTATAGTAAGGCTTTTTTTTCCGACATAAAAACGACCATGTATAGTAAGGCTTTTTTTATTTTATGAAAAAAACGACCATGTACAGTAAGGCGTTTTTTATTTTATTAAAAAAAAAACGACCATGTATAGTAAGGCGTTTTTTATTTTATGAAAAAAAATGACCATGTATAGTAAGGCGTTTTTTATTTTATGAAAAAAAACGACCATGTATAGTAAGGAATTTTTTATGAAAAAAACGACCATGTATAGTAAGGCGTTTTTTATTTTATGAAAAAAAATGACCATGTATAGTAAGGTGTTTTTTATTTTATGAAAAAAAACGACCATGTATAGTAAGGCATTTTTTATGAAAAAAACGACCATGTATAGTAAGGCGTTTTTTATTTTATGAAAAAAACGACCATGTATAGTAAGGCTTTTTTTATTTTATGAAAAAAACGACCATGTATAGTAAGGCGTTTTTTATTAAAAAACGACCATGTATAGTAAGGCGTTTTCTATTTAAAAAAAACGACCATGTATAAAAAGGCGTTTTTTATTTTATGAAAAAAACGACCATGTATAGTAAGGCGTTTTTTATTTCATGAAAAAAACGACCATCTATAGTAAGGCGTTTTTTATTTTCTGAAAAAAACGACCATGTATAGTAAGGCGTTTTTTATTTTATTAAAAAAACGACCATGTATAGTAAGGCGTTTTTTTTAATTAAAAAACTACCATGTATCGTAAGGCTTTTTTTTCCTACAAAAAAACGACCATGTATAGTAAGGCGTTTTTTTATTAAAAAACGACCATGTATAGTAAGGCGTTTTTTATTTTATGAAAAAAACGACCATGTATAGTAAGGCGTTTTTTATTTCATGAAAAAAACGACCATGTATAGTAAGGCGTTTTTTATTTCATGAAAAAAAACGACCATGTATAGTAAGGCGTTTTGTATTTTATTAAAAAAATGACCATGTATAGTTAAGGCGTTTTTTTATTTTATTTAAAAAACGACCATGTATAGTAAGGCGTTTTTTATTTTATTAAAAAAACGACCATCTATAGCAAGGCGTTTTTTATTTTATGAAAAAAAAACGACAATGTATAGTAAGGCGTTTTTTTTATTTTATTTAAAAAACGACCATGTATAGTAAGGCGTTTTTTATTTTATTAAAAAAAACGACCAGCTATAGTAAGGCGTTTTTTATTTTCTGAAAAAAACGACCATGTATAGTAAGGCGTTTTTTATTTTATTAAAAAAACGACCATGTATAGTAAGGCGTTTTTTTTATTAAAAAACGACAATGTATAGTAAGGCTTTTTTTTTCGACAAAAAAACGACCATGTATAGTAAGGCTTTTTTTTCCGACAAAAAAACGACCATGTATAGTAAGGCGTTTTTTATTTTAAAAAACGACCATGTATAGTCAGGCGTTTTTTATTTTATGAAAAAAACGACCATGTATAGTAAGGCATTTTTTATTTTATTAAAAAAACGACCATGTATAGTAAGGCGTTTTTTTATTAAAAAAAAAACGACCATGTATAGTAAGGCATTTTTTATTTTATGAAAAAAACGACCATGCATAGTAAGGCTTTTTTTTAAAAAAATTCCTAGTCATACTTACTAAACTCATTGCTCTTCTTTCCAGTAAACTGACTAACAGCCCCGTGGTCTAGTGGTAGAGTGTTTACACTCTGACGCTGAGGTTGTGGGTTCGATCCCAGGCTGAGTCAAACCAAACGACCATGTATAGTAAGGCTTTTTTTTCTGACAAAAAAAACGACCATGTATAGTAAGGCTTTTTTTTCCCGACAAAAAAACGACCATGTATAGTAAGGCTTTTTTTTTTTTTTTTTTTTTTTTTTTTTTTTTTTTAAAATTCCTAGTCATACTTACTAAACTCATTGCTCTTCTTTCCGGTAAACTGACTAACAGCCCCGTAGTCTAGTGGTAGAGTGTTTACACTCTGACGCTGAGGTTGTGGGTTCGATCCCAGGCTGCGTCAAACCAAACGACCATGTATAGTAAGGCTTTTTTTTCCAACAAAAAATACGACCATGTATAGTAAGGCTTTTTTTTCCCGACAAAAAAACGACCATGTATAGTAAGGCGTTTTTTATTTAAAAAAAACGACCATGTATAGTAAGGCGTTTTTTATTTTATGAAAAAAACGACCATGTATAGTAAGGCATTTTTTATTTTATTAAAAAAACGACCATGTATAGTAAGGCGTTTTTTATTTTAAAAAACGACCATGTATAGTCAGGCGTTTTTTATTTTATGAAAAAAACGACCATGTATAGTAAGGCATTTTTTATTTTATTAAAAAAACGACCATGTATAGTAAGGCGTTTTTTTATTAAAAAAAACGACCATGTATAGTAAGGCGTTTTTTATTTTATGAAAAAAACGACCATGTATAGTAAGGCATTTTTTATTTTATTAAAAAAACGACCATGTATAGTAAGGCGTTTTTTATTTTAAAAAACGACCATGTATAGTCAGGCGTTTTTTATTTTATGAAAAAAACGACCATGTATAGTAAGGCATTTTTTATTTTATTAAAAAAACGACCATGTATAGTAAGGCGTTTTTTTATTAAAAAAAAAACGACCATGTATAGTAAGGCATTTTTTATTTTATGAAAAAAACGAAAAAAGGCTTTTTTTTCCGACAAAAAATACGACCATGTATAGTAAGGCTTTTTTTTCCGACAAAAAAACGACCATGTATAGTAAGGCTTTTTTTTCCGACATAAAAACGACCATGTATAGTAAGGCTTTTTTTTTTTTTTTTTTTTTTTAATTCCTAGTCATACTTACTAAACTCATTGCTCTTCTTTCCAGTAAACTGACTAACAGCCCCGTGGTCTAGTGGTAGAGTGTTTACACTCTGACGCTGAGGTTGTGGGTTCGATCCCAGGCTGAGTCAAACCAAACGACCATGTATAGTAAGGCTTTTTTTTCTGACAAAAAAAACGACCATGTATAGTAAGGCTTTTTTTTCCGACAAAAAATATGACCATGTATAGTAAGGTTTTTTTTTCCCGACAAAAAAACGACCATGTATAGTAAGGCTTTTTTTTTTTTTTTTTTTTTTTTTTTTTTTTTTTTTTTAAATTCCTAGTCATACTTACTAAACTCATTGCTCTTCTTTCCGGTAAACTGACTAACAGCCCCGTGGTCTAGTGGTAGAGTGTTTACACTCTGACGCTGAGGTTGTGGGTTCGATCACAGGCTGAGTCAAACCAAACGACCATGTATAGTAAGGCTTTTTTTTCCGACAAAAAATACGACCATGTATAGTAAGGCTTTTTTTTCCCGACAAAAAAACGACCATGTATAGTAAGGCTTTTTTTTTTTAAAATTCCTAGTCATACTTACTAAACTCATTGCTCTTCTTTCCAGTAAACTGACTAACAGCCCCGTGGTCTAGTGGTAGAGTGTTTACACTCTGACGCTGAGGTTGTGGGTTCGATCCCAGGCTGAGTCAAACCAAACGACCATGTATAGTAAGGCTTTTTTTTCTGACAAAAAAAACGACCATGTATAGTAAGGCTTTTTTTTCCGACAAAAAATACGACCATGTATAGTAAGGTTTTTTTTTCCCGACAAAAAAACGACCATGTATAGTAAGGTTTTTTTTTCCCGACAAAAAAACGACCATGTATAGTAAGGCTTTTTTTTTCCCGACAAAAAAACGACCATGTATAGTAAGGCTTTTTTTTCTGACAAAAAAAACGACCATGTATAGTAAGGCTTTTTTTTCCGACAAAAAATACGACCATGTATAGTAAGGCTTTTTTTTCCCGACAAAAAAACGACCATGTATAGTAAGGCTTTTTTTTTTTTTTTTTTTTTTTTTTTTTTTTTTTAAATTCCTAGTCATACTTACTAAACTCATTGCTCTTCTTTCCGGTAAACTGACTAACAGCCCCGTGGTCTAGTGGTAGAGTGTTTACACTCTGACGCTTTTTTTTTCCCGACAAAAAAACAACCATGTATAGTAAGGCGTTTTTTATTTAAAAAAAACGACCATGTATAGTAAGGCGTTTTTTATTTTATGAAAAAAACGACCATGTATAGTAAGGCATTTTTTATTTTATTAAAAAAACGACCATGTATAGTAAGGCGTTTTTTATTAAAAAAAAAAACGACCATGTATAGTAAGGCGTTTTTTATTTTATGAAAAAAACGACCATGTATAGTAAGGCGTTTTTTTTTAATTAAAAAACGACCATGTATAGTAAGGCATTTTTTATTTTATGAAAAAAACGACCATGTATAGTAAGGCGTTTTTTATTAAAAAAAAACGACCATGTATAGTAAGGCGTTTTTTATTTTATGAAAAAAACGACCATGTACAGTAAGGCGTTTTTTATTTTATTAAAAAAAAACGACCATGTATAGTAAGGCGTTTTTTATTTTATGAAAAAAAATGACCATGTATAGTAAGGCGTTTTTTATTTTATGAAAAAAAACGACCATGTATAGTAAGGCGTTTTTTTTATTAAAAAATGACCATGTATAGTAAGGCGTTTTTTATTTAAAAAAACGACCATGTATATAGTAAGGCGTTTTTTATTAAAAAACGACCATGTATAGTAAGGCGTTTTTTATTTTATGAAAAAAACGAACATGTATAGTAAGGCGTTTAATTTATGAAAAAACGACCATGTATAGTAAGGCGTTTTGTATTTTATTAAAAAAATGACCATGTATAGTTAAGGCGTTTTTTTATTTTATTTAAAAAACGACCATGTATAGTAAGGCGTTTTTTATTTTATTAAAAAAACGACCATCTATAGTAAGGCGTTTTTTTTATTTTATTTAAAAAACGACCATGTATAGTAAGGCGTTTTTTATTTTATGAAAAAAAAACGACCATGTATAGTAAGGCGTTTTTTTTATTTTATTTAAAAAACGACCATGTATAGTAAGGCGTTTTTTATTAAAAAAAAACCGACCATGTATAGTAAGGCTTTTTTTTCTGACAAAAAAAACGACCATGTATAGTAAGGCTTTTTTTTCCCGACAAAAAAACGACCATGTATAGTAAGGCTTTTTTTTATTAAAAAACGACCATGTATAGTAAGGCGTTTTTTTATTAAAAAACGACCATGTATAGTAAGGCGTTTTTTTTATTAAAAAACGACCATGTATAGTAAGGCGTTTTCTATTTAAAAAAACGACCATGTATAGTAAGGCGTTTTTTATTTAAAAAAAACGACCATGTATAGTAAGGCGTTTTTTATTTTATGAAAAAAACGACCATGTATAGTAAGGCATTTTTTATTTTATTAAAAAAACGACCATGTATAGTAAGGCGTTTTTTATTAAAAAAAAAAACGACCATGTATAGTAAGGCGTTTTTTATTTTATGAAAAAAACGACCATGTATAGTAAGGCGTTTTTTTTTTTTTATTAAAAAACGACCATGTATAGTAAGGCATTTTTTATTTTATGAAAAAAACGACCATGTATAGTAAGGCGTTTTTTATTAAAAAAAAACGACCATGTATAGTAAGGCGTTTTTTATTTTATGAAAAAAACGACCATGTATAGTAAGGCGTTTTTTATTTTATTAAAAAAAAACGACCATGTATAGTAAGGCGTTTTTTATTTTATGAAAATAAATGACCATGTATAGTAAGGCGTTTTTTATTTTATGAAAAAAAACGACCATGTATAGTAAGGAATTTTTTATGAAAAAAACGACCATGTATAGTAAGGCGTTTTTTATTTTATGAAAAAAAATGACCATGTATAGTAAGGCGTTTTTTATTTTATGAAAAAAAACGACCATGTATAGTAAGGCATTTTTTATGAAAAAAACGACCATGTATAGTAAGGCGTTTTTTATTTTATGAAAAAAACGACCATGTATAGTAAGGCTTTTTTTATTTTATGAAAAAAACGACCATGTATAGTAAGGCGTTTTTTATTAAAAAACGACCATGTATAGTAAGGCGTTTTTTTATTAAAAAACGACCATGTATAGTAAGGCGTTTTCTATTTAAAAAAACGACCATGTATAGTAAGGCGTTTTTTATTTTATGAAAAAAACGACCATGTATAGTAAGGCGTTTTTTTTTATTAAAAAACGACCATGTATAGTAAGGCGTTTTCTATTTAAAAAAACGACCATGTATAATAAGGCGTTTTTTATTTTATGAAAAAAACGACCATGTATAGTAAGGCGTTTTTTATTTCATGAAAAAAACGACCATGTATAGTAAGGCGTTTTTTATAAAAAAAAAAACGACCATGTATAGTAAGGCGTTTTTTATTTTATGAAAAAAACGACCATGTATAGTAAGGCTTTTTTTATTTTATGAAAAAAACGACCATGTATAGTAAGGCGTTTTTTATTAAAAAACGACCATGTATAGTAAGGCGTTTTTTTATTAAAAAACAACCATGTATAGTAAGGCGTTTTTTTATTAAAAAACGACCATGTATAGTAAGGCGTTTTCTATTTAAAAAAACGACCATGTATAGTAAGGCGTTTTTTATTTTATGAAAAAAACGACCATGTATAGTAAGGCGTTTTTTTTTATTAAAAAACGACCATGTATAGTAAGGCGTTTTCTATTTAAAAAAACGACCATGTATAATAAGGCGTTTTTTATTTTATGAAAAAAACGACCATGTATAGTAAGGCGTTTTTTATTTCATGAAAAAAACGACCATCTATAGTAAGGCGTTTTTTATTTTCTGAAAAAAACGACCATGTATAGTAAGGCGTTTTTTATTTTATTAAAAAAACGACCATGTATAGTAAGGCGTTTTTTTAAATTAAAAAACGACCATGTATAGTAAGGCGTTTTTTATTTTATGAAAATAAATGACCATGTATAGTAAGGCTTTTTTTATTTTATGAAAAAAACGACCATGTATAGTAAGGCGTTTTTTATTAAAAAACGACCATGTATAGTAAGGCGTTTTTTTATTAAAAAACGACCATGTATAGTAAGGCGTTTTTTTTATTAAAAAACGACCATGTATAGTAAGGCGTTTTCTATTTAAAAAAACGACCATGTATAGTAAGGCGTTTTTTATTTTATGAAAAAAACGACCATGTATAGTAAGGCGTTTTTTTAATTAAAAAACGACCATGTATAGTAAGGCGTTTTCTATTTAAAAAAACGACCATGTATAATAAGGCGTTTTTTATTTTATGAAAAAAACGACCATGTATAGTAAGGCGTTTTTTATTTCATGAAAAAAACGACCATCTATAGTAAGGCGTTTTTTATTTTCTGAAAAAAACGACCATGTATAGTAAGGCGTTTTTTATTTTATTAAAAAAACGACCATGTATAGTAAGGCGTTTTTTTTAATTAAAAAACTACCATGTATCGTAAGGCTTTTTTTTCCTACAAAAAAACGACCATGTATAGTAAGGCGTTTTTTTATTAAAAAACGACCATGTATAGTAAGGCGTTTTTTATTTTATGAAAAAAACGACCATGTATAGTAAGGCGTTTTTTATTTCATGAAAAAAACGACCATGTATAGTAAGGCGTTTTTTATTTCATGAAAAAAAACGACCATGTATAGTAAGGCGTTTTGTATTTTATTAAAAAAATGACCATGTATAGTTAAGGCGTTTTTTTATTTTATTTAAAAAACGACCATGTATAGTAAGGCGTTTTTTATTTCATTAAAAAAACGACCATCTATAGCAAGGCGTTTTTTATTTTATGAAAAAAAAACGACAATGTATAGTAAGGCGTTTTTTTATTTTATTTAAAAAACGACCATGTATAGTAAGGCGTTTTTTATTTTATTAAAAAAAACGACCAGCTATAGTAAGGCGTGTTTTATTTTCTGAAAAAAACGACCATGTATAGTAAGGCGTTTTTTATTTTATGAAAAAAACGACCATGTATAGTAAGGCGTTTTTTTTTATTAAAAAACGACCATGTATAGTAAGGCGTTTTTTATTTCATGAAAAAAACGACCATGTATAGTAAGGCGTTTTTTATTTCATGAAAAAAAACGACCATGTATAGTAAGGCGTTTTGTATTTTATTAAAAAAATGACCATGTATAGTTAAGGCGTTTTTTTATTTTATTTAAAAAACGACCATGTATAGTAAGGCGTTTTTTATTTTATTAAAAAAACGACCATCTACAGCAAGGCGTTTTTTTATTTTATTTAAAAAACGACCATGTATAGTAAGGCGTTTTTTATTTTATTAAAAAAAACGACCAGCTATAGTAAGGCGTTTTTTATTTTCTGAAAAAAACGACCATGTATAGTAAGACGTTTTTTATTTTATTAAAAAAACGACCATGTATAGTAAGGCGTTTTTTTTATTAAAAAACGACAATGTATAGTAAGGCTTTTTTTTTCGACAAAAAAACGACCATGTATAGTAAGGCTTTTTTTTCCGACAAAAAAACGACCATGTATAGTAAGGCGTTTTTTATTTAAAAAGACCATGTATAGTAAGGCGTTTTTTATTAAAAAACGACCATGTATAGTAAGGCGTTTTTTATTAAAAAAAACGACCATGTATAGTAAGGCGTTTTTTATTTTATGAAAAAAACGACCATGTATAGTAAGGCGTTTTTTATTTTATGAAAAAAACGACCATGTATAGTAAGGCGTTTTTTATTTCATGAAAAAAACGACCATGTATAGTAAGGCGTTTAATTTATGAAAAAACGACCATGTATTGTAAGGCGTTTTTTTTATTTTATTTAAAAAACGACCATGTATAGTAAGGCGTTTTTTATTTTATTAAAAAAACGACCATCTATAGTAAGGCGTTTTTTATTTTATGAAAAAAAACGACCATGTATAGTAAGGCGTTTTTTTATTTTATTTAAAAAACGACCATGTATAGTAAGGCGTTTTTTATTTTATTAAAAAAAACGACCATCTATAGTAAGGCGTTTTTTATTTTATGAAAAAAACGACCATGTATAGTAAGCCGTTTTTTATTAAAAAACGACCATGTATAGTAAGGCGTTTTTTTTTATTAAAAAACGACCATGTATAGTAAGGCGTTTTCTATTTAAAAAAACGACCATGTATAGTAAGGCGTTTTTTATTTTATGAAAAAAACAACCATGTATAGTAAGGCGTTTTTTTTATTAAAAAACGACCATGTATAGTAAGGCGTTTTTTATTTTAGGAAAAAAACAACCATCTATAGTAAGACGTTTTTTTTTATTAAAAAACTACCATGTATAGTAAGGCGTTTTTTATTTTATTAAAAAAAAAAACGACCATGCATAGTAAGGCGTTTTTTATTTTACTAAAAAAAAAAACGACCATGTATAGTACGGCGTTTTTTATTTTATGAAAAAAAACGACCATGTATAGTACGGCGTTTTTTATTTTATTAAAAAAACGACCATGTATAGTAAGGTGTTTTTTATTTAAAAAAACGACCATGTATAGTAAGGCGTTTTTTATTTAATTAAAAAAACGACCATATATAGTAAGGCGTTTTTTATTTTATGAAAAAAACGACCATGTATAGTAAGGCGTTTTTTATTTTATTAAAAAAAAAAAACGACCATGTATAGTACGGCGTTTTTTATTTTATGAAAAAAAACGACCATGTATAGTAAGGTGTTTTTTATTTTATTAAAAAAACGACCATGTATAGTAAGGTGTTTTTTATTTAAAAAAACGACCATGTATAGTAAGGCGTTTTTTATTTAATTAAAAAAACGACCATATATAGTAAGGCGTTTTTTATTTTATGAAAAAAACGACCATGTATAGTAAGGCGTTTTTTATTTCATGAAAAAAACGACCATGTATAGCAAGGCGTTTTTTTTTTAAATTAAAAAACGACCATGTATAGTAACGCGGTTTTTATTTTATTAAAAAAAACGACCATGTATAGTAAGGCGTTTTTTATTTTATTAAAAAACGACCATGTATAGTAAGGCGTTTTTTATTAAAAAAAAAACGACCATGTATCGTAAGGCGTTTTTTATTTCATGAAAAAAACGACCATGTATAGCAAAGCGTTTATTTTTTTATTAAAAAAAACGACCATGTATAGCAAAGCGTTTATTTTTTTATTAAAAAAAACGACCATGTATAGTAAGGCGTTTTTTTATTTCATGAAAAAAACGACAACGTATAGTAAGGCGTTTTTTATTTCATGAAAAAAAACGACCATGTATAGCAAAGCGTTTATTTTTTTATTAAAAAAAACGACCATGTATAGTAAGGCGTTTTATTTTATTAAAAAACGACCATGTATAGTAAGCCGTTTTTTATTTTATGAAAAAAACGACCATGTATAGTAAGGCGTTTTTTATTCAAAAAACGACCATGTATAGTAAGGCGTTTTTTATTTTATTAAAAAAACGACCATGTATAGTAAGGCGTTTTTTATTTTATGAAAAAAACTACCATGTATAGTAAGGAGTTTTTTATTTGATGAAAAAAACGACCCTTTTTATTTCATAAAAAAAAACGACCATGTATGTATAGTAAGGCGTTTTTTATTTTATGAAAAAAACGACCATGTATAGTAAGGCGTTTTTTATTTTATGAAAAAAACGACCATGTATAGTAAGGCGTTTTTTATTTTATGAAAAAAACGACCATTTTTATTTCATAAAAAAAAACGACCATGTATAGTAAGGCGTTTTTTATTTCATTAAAAAAACGACCATGTATCGTAAGGCGTTTTTTATTTTATGAAAAAAACGACCATGTATAGTAAGGCGTTTTTTATTTTATGAAAAAAACGACCATTTTTATTTCATAAAAAAAAACGACCATGTATAGCAAGGCGTTTTTTATTTTATGAAAAAAACGACCATGTATAGTAAGGCGTTTTTTATTTTATTAAAAAAAAAAATGACCATGTGTAGTAACGCGTTTATTTTATTAAAAAAACGACCATGTATCGTAAGGCGTTTTATTTTATTAAAAAAAACGACCATGCGTGTGCGTGCGTGCGTGTGCGTGCAAATACGTATAAATTTATACTCATTAATTCACCTAAAGCCTTATAAATATCCCATTACCCTTCGCCTTAACCAGGTACTTCAGAATCTTGCCAGAGTCGTGAAGTTTAAATGGTCAGGAGACCAGAGAAAAGGTCAGAAAAAAAATAAAGAGAAAAGAAAGATAAATCAAAGTGAAATCCAGCACCGACCAAACACTTCCTGCCTTCCCCATGATTACAAAATCAAAGTCTTACGCCAACCCCGGAAGCCTCTAAATTCCAGCAAATTTAGCGAGATCTCAAGAGACCAGAGGAAAAACTAAAGAGAGGAAGGAGGGAAGGATCGATAAGGCAGAGTGAGATCCATAGAAGCCAGTACATCCAATCCATCAAAGTGAAATCCAGCACCAACAAAACCCCTCCTGCGTGGTTACAAAACCAGAGTCTTATGCCAACCCCAGAAGCCTCAAACTTCCAATAAATTGAGATCTCAAGTGACCAGAGGAAAAACTAAAAAGAGGAAGGAGGGAAGGATAGATAAAGCAAAGTGAGATCCACAGACACCAGCACCCACTGATTCAAGGGGCTGTGGGAGGGAGAGGCTACTTCTGTTGAGTTTCAGTAGATGCTGGTGCGACGGATCTGGCATGCATAAGGACCACCACCAAAGAAAGAAAGCCGTCAACTGCGGTCCAGCAAAGCGAGCACCGCCCCCCCGCCCCTATTTAAAAAAAAAAAAAAAAAAAAAAAAAAAAAAAGGCGTTTTATTTTATTAAAAAACGACCATGTATAGTAAGGCGTTTTTTATTTCATGAAAAAAACGACCATGTATAGTAAGGCGTTTTTTATTTCATGAAAAAAACGACCATGTATAGTAAGGCGTTTTTTTCCCCTAAAAAAAAATAACCATGTATAGTAATGCATTATTTTAATAAAAAATAAATAAAAAAATAAAAAGACCATGTTTCGTAAGGCATTTTTTTTTATTAAAAAAAACCAACCATGTATAGTAAGGCGTTTTTTTTTTCCCCCTAAAAAAAATAACCATGTATAGTAATGCATGATTTTAATAAAAAAAAAAAAAAAAAGACCATGTATAGTAAGACATTTTTTTTTATTTTAAAAACGACCATGTATAGTAAGGCGATTTTTTAAATTTTAAAAACGACATTTTTTTTTCATAAAAACTAAACAACCATGTATAGTAAGGCATTTTTTTTCATAAAAAAGAAACAACCATGTAAGGCATTTTTTTTTATTTAAAAAAAACAACCATGTATAGTAAGGTTTTTTTTTTTTTGTTTTCCTAAAAAAAATAACCATGTATAGTAAGGATTTTTTTTTTATTAAAAAAAACCAACCATGTATCGTAAGGCATTTATTTTATTTTTTTTTTTAAAGTGACCGTAAGGCATTTTTTTTTATTAAAAAAAACCAACCATGTATAGTAAGGCGTTTTTTTTTTCCCCCTAAAAAAAATAACCATGTATAGTAATGCATGATTTTAATAAAAAAAAAAAAAAAAAAGACCATGTATAGTAAGACATTTTTTTTTATTTTAAAAACGACCATGTATAGTAAGGCGATTTTTTAAATTTTAAAAACGACATTTTTTTTTCATAAAAACTAAACAACCATGTATAGTAAGGCATTTTTTTTCATAAAAAAGAAACAACCATGTAAGGCATTTTTTTTTATTTAAAAAAAACAACCATGTATAGTAAGGTTTTTTTTTTTTTGTTTTCCTAAAAAAAATAACCATGTATAGTAAGGATTTTTTTTTTATTAAAAAAAACCAACCATGTATCGTAAGGCATTTATTTTATTTTTTTTTTTAAAGTGACCACGTATAGCAAGGCGTTTTTTTTAATTTTTTTCATAAAAAAGAAACAACCATGTATAGTAAGCCGTTTATTTTTTTATTTTAAAAACGGCTATGTTTCGTAAGGTGTTTTGTTTTTTTTCCCCTAAAAAAAAATAACCATGTATAGTAATGCATTATTTTAATAAAAAAAAAAAAAAAAAAAAAAAAAAAAAGACGACCATTGCGTTAGGCATTTTTTTTCCCCATAACAAAAAAATGTATAGTAAGCAGTTTTTTTTCCTAAAAAACATTAACATGTATAGTAAGGCATTTTTTCTATATTTAAAAAAAAAAAAAAAAAAAAAAAAAAAAAAGACGACCATGGCGATAGGCATTTTTTTTCCCCATAACAAAAAAATGTATAGTAAGCAGTTTTTTTTCCTAAAAAACATTAACATGTATAGTAAGGCATTTTTTCTATATTTAAAAAAAAAAAAAAAAAAAAAAAAAGACGACCATGGCGATAGGCATTTTTTTTTCCCATAACAAAAAAACAAAAAACAACCATGTATAGTAAGCAGTTTTTTTTCCTAAAAAACATTAACATGTATAGTAAGGCATTTTTTCTATATTAAAAAAAAAAAAAAAAAAAAAGACCATGTATAATAAGCCGTTCCCCCCCCCAAAAAAAAAAAAATGACCATGTATAGTAAGCCGTTTTTTTCCCCTAAAACAATTTTCCATGTATAGTAAGGATTTAAAAAAAAAAAAAAAAAAAAAAGACCATGTATAATAAGTTTTTTTATTTTTTATTTAAAAAACAACCATGTGTAGGGAGACGTTCTTTTTTCCTAAAGAAAAACTACCATGTCTAGTACAGGCATTATTTTTTAAATAAAAAAATAAAAAATAAAAATAAAAAATAATAAAAAAAAATAAAATAAAAAAAAGACCATGTATAGTAAGTTTTTATCCTAAATAATAATAATAATAAAAAAAAAACATAAGCTGTGTTTTTCCCTAAAAAACAATTACCATGTATAGTAAGGCATTTCCCCCCCCAAAAAACAACCATGTAAAGTAAGCCGTTTTTTTGCCCCCCCCCCCTAAAAACCCCGACAATGCCTGGTAAGGCATTTTTCCTCCCCCAAAATGGCCATGTGTACTAAGGTGTCCCCTGCCACAAGAAAATGACCATGTATAATATGGTGGCGTTTTTTTCACCCCCAAAAAATGACCATGTATAAACTAGCATTTCTGAAAGTACTAATTGACAACTGTATTACAACTAGGAGAACCAGTTGATGCTACTAGTATTATGAGTGATGAAATTCTACTAGTTAACATCTAACATTAGACTAGTGTTACTTGTAACATGCAGATTGCAACTACGGCAATTTTATTCCCGAGTAATGTAGTTGACCTGGTGTGCTAAAGACGACCAAATGGTGCACAGAAAAGTCCTACAGTAGTTGGAAAAACACTAGTGTGAAAGATCTAATCGCACGTCCTCGTCTTTCTAATAGTGCACTGAACTGTCTCACTAATGAAGACAGCGTGAACTCGTACTGACCTTAAACAGGATGTCAATGATAACAAATTTCCACTTGGGGTACTTGTATTCTCATTTGCGTCAAAGCTTCAACTTGGTACAATTATTTCAAACGGCCACGAGGGGGTGCCCTCTTTATACAGCAGCAGCTGCAAGCAACTCGATGTGACAGTCCGATGTCCTTGTTGCTACTCGTCTGTGGGTCAGTGGGACACGTTGCGCCCTCGGGGCGAGGACGACACCACAGCTCAGCTCGGCTCGTCCTGTCCTGTCCCGCGTCAAACACGTCCGCGCGTGCCCTACTTTCCCACCCACCGCCGCCCCCGGTCAGTGCACCAGTGCATAGAGCAGCTCGCCGCTGCGCTCCAGTCGATGGCGGTACTCCAAGCGGCTGTAGTTGCCCTCAGGGATGCCACGGGTGCCGTGGAGGAGGCCCCAGCAGCAGCACGCGATCACGGCCGTGCTGTCGCTGTCGCCTTGAAAACAATGCAAAAAAAAAGACAAACTGGTCATGGGAGCTTTGAGACAAACAATGGATTGGTTGCCAGGTATTGTCATTTGATGCACATTTCCCATATTCCAAAAGAGGGGTATGTTCATTGCAAGTTAAAAGTTAAGTTAAAACTTGACCCCCAGAAAAAAAAAAAAAAAAAAAAAAATTATTTATTTTTTTCCCCCGATTTTGGAAGAAGCAATACCCCACCACCAAAAAAAAGAAAAGGAAAATTCACCCCCAAAAAATTCGACCAAAAAATGTTTTTCATTGAAAAAAATAAAAATTTGATGATCTAATATTGGTTGTTTAAAACATAAAACGTTAAAACTTGACCCCCCAAAAAAAACATATATTATTCCCAATTTTTAAAGAGGTAATATCGGCTGTCAAAAAAACACCAGCAAAAATTGCCCCCCCCGTCCCAATTTTTTTTATTTATTTAATTTTTTTTATTTGGGAAAAAAAATAAAGCAATTTTTAAAGCGCTAATATAATATTGGCTATTTAAAAAAATAAAATGGCGAAAATCTAACTGTTTTTTAAACTTAAAAAAAAAAAAAGATTTTAAAAGAGCTAATGTTAAAAAAAGAGCCATGCTTTTTGTTTTTGGAAAAAAAAACAAAAAAAAAACAACCCTAACTGATTAATCTGTTATCGGAATGTCGGAATCAGCCAGACCAAAAAAAACAAAAACAAAAAAACAAACAAACAAAAAAAACAACCTACAGCTCGTATCTAGATAGTCCAAAATGCTGATAACGTGCCGCTCGTACCTCCGTGGAAGGCGGCCCTGCTCATGAGCTCGTGCCAGTCGTCTCCGGCAGCCAACAGCGCATCGAGGGCGATCATGGGGGCGTCATGGCCGCTGCGGCCCGCCCAGCCCGCCAGGCTGAACGTCTTGTACGCTTGGTCTCGCTCGGCCGGCCCGTACGAGTCGGGCCAGAGGGCCGGACCCACGCCGTTGGAGATGCCCCTCATATCCAGGTACCTGCGGCAAAATCGTACTTTCAATCTGTACTCAACTAATGCACGTACTTTTGTAAGGACAAAGCGGGCACTAGTAGCTGCATCGCAAGGTCGTGACGAGGTCAAGTCGAGCAGGCCTACCACTGCCACTTGTCGCAGAAGTAGTCCCAGTCGCGCTCCGTCTCATCCACAGCAAAGCCCCGCCCCCGAACGAAGTTCCTGGCGATGGGGCAGGCCTCGTTGAGCAGGCCGATGCCCCAGGTGGACACGGGCCGGCGCTGCGCGGCGTACGCTGTGAAAAGGGCCGAGGCCACGGCTCCCAGGAAACCGGTGGGGTGAGGGTGGGTCATTCTGCCCGTCTCCACGGCAACCGCCACCAAGGACAACAGCTGGTCAGGCTTCGGGTATCTGGGCAGAATGCCTGTCGGTAATTACCGTGGGCAAAAATGGACAGATGGGCCAGCTAATTCGCCAGTGAGTAAATGGTAAAAAAAAAAAAATGTGGATGTAAAATCATTCATTTAAATGTTATTATAATTAATGAACCATTTTGTTATGGGGGGAAAAAGTTAAATGCATATGCATTTTCCTGTATTTTTCTACTTCACAATTACAGTTGTTTAAAAAGCATATAACGTTATATTTGATTAATTACAAAAAATAATTTGCCAATTATTTCAAAAGTTGAATACATATGTACTATTTTTTTTTTATTATTTAAAATTCATTATTATCCAATTATTTTTTAAAAGGACAAATAAAATCCAAGCATTTGTTATTTTAATATCTAATGAATTATGCATATTATTTTAACGCATATTTTATCCTATTTCTTTTTGGTCGTTTTTTCATTTTATTATTTTCAAAAAGTTAATTAAATCCATATGTAAAATTGCTTAGTACCAATATAGTATTAAATAAAATAAATACACTATTTGGAAAAAAAAAGTTTTATATCATATCATATTTTATTGTTTTATTACGCTGGCCAACAGCAAATTTTAATCAGAGATGGCTTTATTTGTGCCTAAATGTATTTTTGACAGTCTTTTTTTTTTTAAATCCACCTGTTGCTGAACCCAACCCCTAATTCATAAATATTTAGAAAAAAAAAAACTTGGTAGGAATAGAATTGTTTATTTATTTATTTTTTGGTACCTGAGGCCAATGCACATGGATCTCATAGCAGCTCCGCAGCCCGTCCCATCCGGGTTGTATGGAACTCTGTAGCCGCCTTCCTCACCGGGCCTCAGCTGGGACACACCTGAAAAGCAATTTGGACACTTTTCTCTTTTTGTCAACCTATCACAACTCTCTCATTAAAACACTCCAATCAAATTCTTATATCTTTGTTTCTAACTTTATTTGAATAGTTTTACTTATACTGTAGTGAATTTGTGTTCAATTATGCCAAATTGCTTTGTGGTCCTTGTAGGAATTTGAATGTATACTGGATAACATGACAGTTTTTACTTTTTTTCAAGAAAGAAAAGACATAATTATTGCTTGAAATATTACAGCTTCAATATGTAATTTTAGCGTTTGTTTTTCTTGTAATTTTACTAGTTGCACTTCTTTTCAAAGTGGCCCTGATGCATTAATAGTTATTAGGGACGTAACGATAACGGCAATATCGTGAGATCGCAATATTAAAACTGCCACAATATATCATTGTCATTATGCCATGATATTAAAAGCAGCACATCTTTGAAAAGTCGGGTTGATTTCCATTTGTGCAGTTCTAGCACCCTCTGGTGGCTAGTTTTTTACTGCAGTTTAATTTTCACAAGGCATGTTTTGGCCCTTCTATGTTTAAAATCTACCCTAATGGTCAGATGAGGGGGACGTAATATGCCTGTGAAGCAAGTCAATATGTAGCGGAAATCAACGGGTGCTTGCATTAGCAAGTAAGTGCCTCAATATTCAGTAAATATTATATTTATATATTTTTATACATATTTATAATATTTTTATAATATTTTTACTTGTTATAATGTGCAAAAGCACAATGTTTTTTTTTTTTTTTAGTAGGAGCTTTTTTTTTTTTTTTTTTTTTTTTAAACAATATTGTGATTTTTTTTTAAATCGCCAACCTCCCCACAATATTATGATAATTATCGTATCGTGACCTTCAAATCGTATTGTGATGCTTGGATATCGTTACATCCCTAATAGTTATGTGGGAATATTGAAATTCATGCACTACCGGTACATGTTTTATATATATATATATTTTTTATTAATTAAATTCAGACTTTTTTTCCAGGGAAAAAAAATATAACTTTCATTACAATATAACTATTGTCATCCAAATAATTATTTTCACTTTTTTTTTTTTTATTTGATTCTCATGTTTTACTTTTGTTTTTCATTTTGCGTGAGGGTGTGATGTGTTTAGGTTCATTTGGGAATTTTGACGTTGAATTTTAATGTGCAATTATGATCTTACTGTAGAATAATAATAATTAAAAATACTTTTAATCACAATATTACTTCTTTATTCTCCTAATATTATAGTTTTTTTTTTTTTAAACAAATTTATTTTTGTACTTGAACTCTTAGTTTTCAGTGAGGCCTTAATGTATGTTAATCTGAGCATGTTTGAATTCAAACTTTATCGCTGTAAAATTGAAGTGTTTTACAGTATTCTGGCTTTACTCTCGTTTTCCCTGTTACAACACGTCTTGCAATTTTACTACCCGGTTTTCATAACATCATGACTTCATTCTTGAAATGTTATCTCTTCATTCTTGTCACTTGAAATTTTTTGACCTTTTTAACTCACTTTGGATACTTTCCTGTAATAATTTCGACTTGATGTTGACAGATTCTTACCCAGAATGCTTGAGGGTCCCGGTTTCCTCCCTTCCATGTCCTTCATCGCCTCCACATAGCGAGTGGCCACCTCGTGCAGAAGCTCCTCCCCATTTTTGCCTGTGTCATGGAGACGAAGAGATCGTATTTCGGTTCTGATTCTTGGCGTTCAGAATGAGAATATCAGAATCAGATAGACAAATACCAATATAGAAAATATTTTTTTTTATGGAGGTAGAATTAGAACATCAACGTTTGACTCAATAGTGAACCATGGAAAGTCCCACTGAGTTAATTCAAATTTTCTTCCGTTATTTGCTCTTCTATTCATCGTTTTTGCGCTCAGGGCATCAATTCCTTCCAAAGCACCTGCGAGGAAGCCAGCTAATGAGGTTAAAAACATCAGCCGCGCTCAGTGTTAACATTTGAAAAAGATGTTACACAGCTGTGAGCTGTGCAGCTTGTTTGCCTTCATCAGCGTAAAAGGTCACAGCTGCGCCGCCCATTCGCCCCAATAACGCCACAAAGGGCCGCAAATGCCATTTAACCTTCAGCCGTGATGAGGAGGGCGGCGTCCGCGTCTGATGAGGCTTCATCACGACCGCGCGGGGCGTCCCTCGTCTCAATTCAATCACGGACAGAACAAGAGATGAGGGAGAAAAGGTGCGATTTCGGAGCTTACCGGTGGCGAGCCCCTCGGCCGTGGCCAGATGCAGGACGGTGTCGTCGCTCACGGGCCAATCGGGGAGCTCGGCCTTGATGTGTGCCAGGCCGCCAAGCTCTTCCAGCTCCTGCAGACGGAGGAGAACGTGAAGTGAAACTCATGAAAAATCAATCAATATTCCAACAGTTTAAAAACAGTTGGGTCAAAAATAACCCAAAATGGGTCAAGAATGGACCGACGCAACAAAGTTGGGTCAAATGAATAACCCACAAAACATCTTTGTGGGTTATTAGTTTGATTATACGTTGGGTCAAATTAAATTAATAAACCAAACAGCAAACCAATTTGGGAGGGGCTTGCCTCATTTGACCCATTAAATAACCCAATTAAATTAGGCCAAAAATTATCCAGCCCAACTTTTTGAGCTATTTAACCCAAAGAATTGGGTCAAATAAAATCAATAACCCACAAAGCGACCCAGTTTTTCGGGTTAGTTTTTGGGTTAATTGACGAACCCAATTGAATTGGGTCAAAAAAATGATCCCAACCAACTTTTTGAGCTATTTAACTCAAAAAGTTGGGTCAACATAAAAAAGTAATAACCCACAAACAACCCAATTTTTGTGGGTTATTTATTTGACGCTACTTTTTGTGTTAAATGAATAACCCAAAATGTTGGGTCGCTGTTTTTAGAGTGCACCAATTTCACTTAAAGACCTGTAAAGTAAATTCAGAGATTTGTTTCTAAGTACAGTCTCGATTAGTTTTAGAGTTTTTTGAAACGTGGCTAAAGTTTGCTAGGTAGCTGTGCCTAAACCACCAAGATACATCTTGGGAAGTGGCCAATTTAGAGTGCCTCGTTGTCAGCCACAAGTGCATGCACGTTGCAGAGAAAATAGTTTCTTCCCACTTTTTTTAGGGTTTCATTGTATTTTGTTGACTGTTCCGTTTTTTTCATGTTCAAAAATGTTTTTATAACATAGTGATATAGCTTTTCAATTCTTGCAAGTACGCTTTTTGTTCAACTCAAGCCCAGCTTTCAAATCGGCTGAGCTAAGTCAATTTGTGAGCGAGCTGAAGCAAAAATCTGCACATTTCAGCACTTTTTTACAACATTTTTCTATGTTGGTATGTCATGAGAGTTTTCTATTGTATATTCCTTGGCACGATTAAGGTTGGGAATGCACTGGCATTGTTGGCATAGTGGATCCAACCTTGTGAATGGCTGGTCCGGACTCATTGTACTCCCACTTCTGATTCCGGAAGCCCAGAGCGTCACCCGCGCCACTCAGCAACATGGCCGCCTTGTAATGCTCCACTGTGACAGTTCTGCGACAACAAAATGGACAAAAGATACTCGAGCCGATATTAACTGTTTTTATCATGTTGATAGTCTACACAACCATGCATTTACTGGGCACGTACTAGTTGTTTATTATCGCGTTTGTGGCAGCATGGATATTGTTGAAGACTCTAAATTGCACATAATTGTAGATGGCTGTCTAGTATGTTCCCTGTATGCTCGTCGCTCGATTTAGATATTGAGGGTATGCAGAGCGTGTCTATAATTACATATTGGACACACCGACACAGTATTATGTAATACAATTTATACATCACTTTACACAAACACATTAGAAGTAAACAAAGTGTATGTGTGTGTGTATATCTATATATATATATATATATATATATATCTATATCTATATATATATATATATATATATTTTTTTTTTTTCTTCTTCTTCTATAATTTCTCTAGTGCCCATTAATAACTCCCAACTGACTGCCAGTCAATCGCAAGGTACTTTTTACTTTTACACTCACATTCACATCTATGGACAATTTAGTGTTTTCAACTAACTTCAAATGCATATTTTTGTAACGTGGGTGGAAGTACAGGGAACATAAAAACTAACCTGCAGGAGATTCGAACCCCGAAGGTCAGAAATGCGAGGTAGGTGTGCTAAACACCATTACACCTGTTCTACATTACTCTGATTTGAATAAAAATGTAGATGTGAAAATAAATAAACCAGAACTATAGGTACAATAACATTAAAGTAGCACTTCAAGACCGCCTACATGATAGTGATTTGTCAAAACATCGACGAAAACTACCCGTAAAAGTAGCGCACACTCACCGGTCCATTGCAATTTGCAGCGACTTATCCCCGCTAATCAGCGCTCACTAGGCGGCCGCGAGGAGCACTCGACGTCGGTGTTGAGAAGCCGGAAGTGGTGCTCGAGCCCTTCTTCGTCCCCTGCGAAATTCGATCGCCAAATGTGGCAGAGCAGCAACGTGTTCCGGGCCAACAATATTTTATTGTAACACGTTCGTTCTGGTCTTACAGAAAAAAATGATAATAGTAATATTAATAAATAAAAATAATAATAAAAAAGGCGGCAGCAAACGAAGCACATTTATAGGGCATTGACAATTGCAGTAATCCCTCGTTATTCGCGAAGTTTGAGGCCATCAGGACCAAGCTTTGACGTGAATACATAAATAACGCGAGTATTTAATGCTCCGGTGAATTTCTTTGACCTCAATAACCTATATTAATAGTTTAAGTCAAGTCAAGTCAAACCATAAATTATTATCATTATTATTATTTACCGGTAATGTTATGTGTCACAAAAGGCAATGACTTTATTGCAATAATATTAATTTTATTTTAATGCAATTACTACATTCATCTTCCATGTTGATGAAATTTGGCTTAATCCTCAACTGAAACCTGAGGAATCCTCACCTTTTCGTTTAGTCAACACAACAGCACAAGTGCCGGCCCTGCCACCTTTCCACCATGACAATATCAGCCACCCTCCTTCAACGAGAGCGTCGTCTGTGTGCCAAACATTCCAACTTTATTAATCTCAAGCTGAAAGGAAAGCAAAACTTTGTGAACTTTGACTGCTGTGACATTTCAAATCAGCTTTTGGCTCTTGAACAGCTCTTCAAACGCTCCCGAGCTCCACGGGGGTAGCACCCCCCCTACCCGCAAAAGGAACACATGAACGGTGTCGATGATGGACACAGGCAGCTGTTGAACGACATTGCCAGACCGATTCCCACAGCTGATGCCTCCACTTTTAGCCATCGTCAAAGCGAACGTGAACGTGTTTGGAGCTCAGGTATCAGGTGAGAGAAGTTGGGTGACATTTTCTGGCCCCACCCTACCATGAAATTTCAAAATACAGTAACATGTAATTTTGTGTAAATTAAAGATAAAATGTAATGGTTGCTGTCGTACAAGTGATTCCCAGATATTATTTATAATACTAAATTGCTCTTGCGCAACCCTTAAAATTATTTTTTTTCTAGATGACAATCAGTCAAAACACATAAAACAACTCCTAACCCACGAAAATAAATACACTTTAATAAAAGCCTACTAGAACATCTGAACTTCATTTGAGTTTAATCAAAGGCGCTTTTCTGTCATCATAGTATGCACACTTTTGCAACCACATTATTTGTGTCCTGCAAGTCATAGGTCACATTAATGATATATGACGGGTTTCATTTTATATCATCACACAAACCTGGCATTTAAACAGGGGTGTACGGACTTTTTATAACCACCATAAATCCATTCATTCCAGTGTTGACTGTTGGCTCCCACACGTCAGTCAGAGCCACTAAGGACCCCCCCACTCGAAATCCCCTCCAGACCTCACCTCGTCCGCTTCCACATCCGTCGTGGCGCCCGCTAGCACTGGCGGCACTATCGCTGTTGCCTAGCAACTGGACGGTGGAAAACAATCGGGCCCGCTGTAGTGGGGATTTAACGAGTGGGATTATTTGTGCGCGCGAGGGGGAGAATCATAATCAGATGCGAAATACGCATGCATAAAAAGCAAAACGTGCACGGGGACGATAAAAACAAAGCCAGTTGGGGCCCCAAGTCTTTCTTTAGTCCCATAAAATCAGAACATTCAAAAATAATTACAGCTGGGAGTCCAAAAGGGGGAAAACGAGCAAAATTAGGAGATAAAAAGTCGCAAAGTTTTATGTTGTGCAAAGTAAAAAAAAAAACGAGAAAGAAAAAAGAAAAAAATAGAGAAAAATGCAAACACAAAACTTAGCCAGTTTGCTAGCTTAATGCTAACACAAATTGTGGCGTGAACAACAACAGATTGAAAGCTTAACACTCCTTTGAAACCATAATTTGAATCCCTCCCTAATTTAAAACCCTTACCCTACTTTGAAACCTGTGGTCACACATTCTGAAATAAATTGTGACCTTACTTTGAAAGCAAACCCACTGTTAAAGCCTTAATTTGAAATGCTAACTCGATTTTGAAACCCTACTTTCAAACCCTAGCCGTTCTTTTTCTTCTCAAAAAATATATTTTTAAAACAGAAAATGTTACCATTTATGTCTTATAATTATTTTTTTAAATATAAATTTACTCTTTTTTTTTAAATATATAAATTCCTGTTTTTCAATGTGACATGAAAATGTAACTTTTTTTTTTTAACAGTGTCGGCCTTCATGTTGTTGAAATACCAAGTTTGTGATTTTTTTTCTTAAACGCTGTTGCTGTGACAATGTGCTGTTTGCAAAAAAAAAAAAAAAAAGGAAAAGAAATGCTGATTTGGGGGGTCTAAACATTGATTAAAAATGAAACTGTACACACCTCAGGCTTGGCAAAATAAACACAAAAGTTTTTCTTTGTAGAAATTGTAAAACAAAAAAACAAAACAAAAAATACTAAACAAAAAAAAGTAAATAATTGTTTTGCCCTTTTTTTTTTTTAATCCATCAATTTTCTTAACCGCTAATTCCTCACAATGGTCACGGGGGTGCTGTTGCCTATCCCAGCTGGCTTTGAGCAGTAGGCGGGGGACACCCTGAACTGGTTGCTAGCCAATCGCAGGGCACACAGAGACGAACAACCATCCACACTCACAAGCACACCTCGGGACAATTCGGAGCACCCAATTAACCTGCCATGCATGTCTTTGGAATGTGAGAGGAGACCGGAGTACCCGGAGAAGACCCATGCAGGCATGGGGAGAACATGCAAACTCCACCCAGGAAGGCCGGAGCCTGGACTCGAACCCGAGTCCTCAGAACTGGGAGGCGGACATACTAACCAATCTCACCGTGCCGCCCTGTATGATTATCGTCAGATGAAAATGTTCCTTCCCCAAACAAATCTTGCAAGATTTGTAATGTTCCCCACCACTCACTCCTCCCTCCAAAAATGTCCTTCATACTGCACAGTGAAGCCCATTTAAATGTTGTTCATGTTGCAGGAGAATCTAATGCGCGAATATTTCTTCCAACCCTTCATCACTTCCTTATTATTGATTTCCTCATGACTGCACACTGATCTTATGCATTCATTTGTCATCTTTATCACTGCTCTGCTTTTGCTGCTTTGGACTTTCCAATTGGCCCTGCGGGGCAAAAACACCCGTCACTCGAAACTTGTTTAATATTTATCCTTAAAATGAATGTCGAAATTAAATCGCAACTAAAGCAACTCGTCAATCTGAAGAGAGCGTCAGCACCTGTGCAAGGCGGAATTTCATTCGGTTGCAAGGGCGTACCTAATAAAGTGGCCGCTTGTGTCAGAATTCAAGGGGAAAGAAGTTCTCATGTCACGTGTGACCTTTAATTACTGTATGACTTGTGCTTACGAGACAGAAAGCAGCAGTCTCACCATATACGGAATAATAGTACCTTAATATTAATGTTCTATGCATCACTAAGCTAAATGTGCTCTTTTTGGGGTAAATTTGTATTATTTCCTGGCTCGAAAATGAGACACTTTTTCATTGCAAAATTGTTCTCACATTAAATGAGGACGTCGAGCCAATTTCAACGTGCTGTTTGTTTACCCTGACAGGCCATTAGAGTCATTGGAGTGTTGTTTGTGTGGTTATAACGTCTCACAAACACCAAAATGATGAATATTTATGCTTTTTTTCTTTTTATCACTAAGCACAGAGCCGGTGCGAACATGAAGCAATACGGTGCACCCCCCACTATTCACACAGAGTCTGCCAAATAGCAAAAAAATGGCAAATAGTGAAAATCCATGTGTAATTGACGACCATCATAATTGCATTGAAGAGAAAAAAAAACAAAACGTTTTTTAAAGGCTAAAAAAAATATTGTAAAATGGGTTCCTCCCACCCAAAACAAGCAAAATTAAACAATTATTTTCAAAACTTGAAAAAAAAATATTGGGGGAAAAATGTCACCCAAAAAAAACAAACAAAAAACAAACAAACAAAAAAAGAAATACAATTGTAAAAAATATTTAAGAAAATATCACAGTTCTGAGATTGGTCATGTGACTTTCACAAGCTGAGTTCTGATTGGTCGTTACCTGAGCCCTGAGCAACTGTGATGTCACTTTCAGCAAGTGACAAAATGGCCGCCCCGTGAGATGGATAAAAACGGGTGGATTAATTGTTTAATTTAGATTCCACAATATTCCGCACTATATTAATCATAATACCATGTTTAGAGAGGAAACAAATATTGAAAAAAAAAAACCCACTGATCAACCCCCCAATGCCCACCCCCCAAAAAATATTAAATAAATACAACAAAAATAATATCTGTGAATTGGTGAATCTGGCAATGCTGAATTAAAGGTGTTGTGGACTCAAGGGGGCGCCACAAAAAAAAATTGGGAAAATAGGCTTACCGATACATCTTAGTTTGCAACTTTTTAAAACTTTTTTTCTAAGGGTTAAGAAAACACTTATTTACCACTGTCCATCTGTATTTAAGGCACTTTTAGTTCACAAATGGAGTAATCATCATTATGACAATAAACGGGCAGCAAAAAATGGTGAAAATGCTCATCAGACGGCCCAACTGTTTTTCTGCAAAGCCTTCGTGTTCTTTGCGACATCTTTTCATCAGCACAACACGCTGTCAATTCCACAGTGTAAATTAATGACGCTTGTCTGATTTACATTTCAAATTCTCCATCAGAGCTTCAAACGCAAATCTGTCACACGCCCCCACAAATCCTAAAAGTTGCAGAATTGCAACTGAATGAGACTCAAGTCATAGTATGTCAAGAGAAAAAAAATAATTTGCATAATGGGAAGTGTCTCCATTTTTTTTTTTGGTGGGGTGGGGCACCCTGTATATGACGCATATGTTCCCCAGCCCTGGGCAGTCAGCATTTCCATACAGACTTAATTAAAAGTTGTTTTTTTATGTGTAAGTGCGCCATCTGTATAATGGCTTCCCGAAGACGCCAGACTGAAAGCATTTTTGTTTAAATGCCCTTTCGAGTGTTTTTGCATACGAATGGCGTCTGGCCGCACATCACCCGAGGCTGCGTGTTTGCCCTTTTACGACGTCGTGATCTCGTTTGAAAGAGAACATTTTAGCAATTTAAAGCTTCGCTCGCATTCGGAACAAACCTTGACCTGCAGATTGGCACGTTGAGCATTTGCACGTTGAGAATAAGGCATGTGCTCTTTGACGTGAGGTGCACTTTCAGTGGGTTTTATTTTGATTCATTTGCTGTTGCAGTGGAGGTTTATTGCAAATGTGAGACTAATGTCGTTAAATAAGCTTTTCTCGGAATAAGTAAACAGGTTCAGTTCTAACTAGGGGTGTCAGGCGATGAAAAGTTTTAGTCGTAATTAATTGCATGACTTCAAATGTTAACTCACGATTAATTGCAAATTTTATATCTGTTCTAAATGTACAACATTTTTTTTTCTGTTTTTATACTCTTATTAACATAAAAGTGGAAAAAATGTTAAACTAATAGAAATATGGATGCATCTTAGTAATTGATACAGTAATTTCAAAATAATTAATAAAATTGAGTTAAAATTACTGTAAAAAAACGAGTGTGAAATTGATTTGTGTTGAGGTCATTTTTTTGTCACTTGATGGCATAATTGCATTTGTAAGACATTGGTGACAGCTCAGTGCATTTTCCTTTTTTTTTTTTTAAACTGGCAGCCATTTTCACTGAAGCAACCCCCTTCGCTCCCGGCTGTTTTACTGGATTTTGACTGATTTTGCAAGGCCCACAGAATATTGTGTTCTATTGCTATGAAAACATGGAACCCACCAAAAGTAAGATTAAAGTCTCTTCTTTCATCAGGAAAAAAAAAAAGTATAATTCGATCGGTTTCAGATCTGCAGCAATTAGCATTAGAATATAGCTAAGTTTCATCATTATTCACAAATCTTTAAAACAGTGGGGAAAAGCATGGCCCTGGTTTAGCTCATACTCTGGTGCCACCTGTTGGCCGTTTTTTTTTTTTTTTTTTTTTTTTTTTTTTTTAAATAACTACCATAGCTTCAAGCATTCTCTTCTGTTCCGAGGTTGCATCAAAGCCCTTCTTTATGCTCTAGCACAAAACGTACAAAAAAAGTATAAATACGTCTTTGGGAGCATGGTAATATTTAAAATAGAATGTATTTATACCTTTTTGGGAGCAAATGAGTTAAGAGCTGTCTAATCTTTACCATGAAGTGAAATTCTGCACATTTTTAAAATTGTGAAATACAACTTGACCCCAGCCTCCACAAATATATGCATTATTATTAAATTTATTACTGTAAAATTTTGACATGGACGTGCTTGCTGCGTTGCGACTGGGATTCCCCCTTTTAAAAAATTTGTGCCGTTAAAGGAACTTAAAATGAACTCAAAATGTACTAATTTTGACACCCCTAGTTCTAACCTTTTTCAAAGTACTATACGGTGAATTTGCAAGGAAATCTCTGAGTAATTGATAATCACTGGCCAAATTGGTATTAATTCATTCGCTGCCATTGATGGCTACAGACGTCAAAGATTTTAACTGGACTGCCAGTGAATTAATTCATGTACAATAACAAAAGCATTGTGTATCATGAAATACAAGTAGCTTGCATAACAAGAAGCTGTTAGAAAAAAAATGGTAACATAAGCAATGTGGTTTAATTTAACCACAGATGGGAAAATAAACACATTTGTGCTTGAAGGAAAAAAAGCAGTATGACTTGAAGTGAGCGCAAACGCAATCCATCCAAGCACAATGGCGAAAAGGCGCACTCTCAGCAGAATATTTTATGAGACTAATTGCTGCCATTTGTCTTTTTAAAATGCTTCACCACTGTCGTGTTGAGCTGCTGGGAGACAAACAAACCTTTAGTAATTTCCCACAGAAGGACTTGTTGAACTATAGTAGCGGCCGCGCTCATAAAAGTGTGGTATAGCAAACATGAACGTACTAAAAACATGTTGGATCTTATTTCCATGATAAATCTTAAAAGTAATTTTGTCAACCTGATTATGGCGATACTAAAGAGGCGTTTGAATGAATGAATGCTCTTTGGGTTCTCCAAATCTGGCTGTTTAAAGAGACAGTTACATTGCGAATATAGTAGATCCTCGTTCCCCAATAAAATGAATATGAATGCCATTATAAAAATATTTGTAATGTGAATTATAATAAGGAAAATTACATTCGATAATAATGCACTTTCTAGAAAACATACAGTAAGTTACTTAATTGCAATGAATGTAAAGAAATTAAACAGCTCTAACACTTTTTCTTTTTTTGCTTCAATTTTATGCACCCGGGCCACAATTGCTCAGTAGGCCAAAGTAATATTGGCCATTCCTCGCAGAGGATAAAGAACATATGCCTGCAAGTATTGTATTTTCTGTCTATGTGCGGTTACACTGTTTGAGTTCAAATATCCGTTATAGCATCGCCACGTACCCATTTTGTTAGCCTGTAAATGGCATTTCCCACAATACTTTAGCATTAAGCTAGTGGACTGCAATGCAGTTATGAGGTTGTTGTTTTTAAATACAGTAAAATTATGTTTTATGTTCAAGTTGACAAACTTATACTGAGAGTGGCAATAAACAGCTTGACCTGTCTTTTGAAGGACATTACAGCAATACGCCTTAGGCATGTTTTTGCAGCATTTATGGCACTTTTTTTAAATACACGTGCTTGAGAGAAAGAAAGAACTATGGATAACAAAAAATGTTTCCAAGCGAACAAATTTATCATGGCCAAAGACACAGTACAAAATGAAAGTACAGCTGTTGCTTCCTGTAGGCGTAAAAGGCAGGATTGAAGAGGATTTAACATAAATTTCAGTAAAAACTAGACTGACCTGAAATACTTCCCGTTTTCATTCGTCTTTCAAATTTACATGATCAAACACAATAATGTGCTGCCATCTAGCGGCCGACAGAGGAAGTACACCAAAAATAAACATGAGGCGGAACAAAACAAACTGTCCAAAAATTTCAAAAATTGAAACAGTAGCTCAAATCTGATTTTACAAAAAAATAAATAAATAACTAAAAATAAGTCTACATTTGGTCGTTTTCCTACAAAAGGCTGAAGGCAAAAATGTGGCCAGAGTTCTAAGTCATATTTCACCTCCCTGCTTTTTTTTTTTTCATCCACTTCTCCATCCTCTTCAACTTTCATCTCTGTTTAAAAGGATTCACCGTCCTCAGCACAACACAACACAGCACAACAGAACGGCTGCTGCGCTTCTTATTTCCTCAGTTCAATTCAGAGCGGGCTAATTTTCACCGCCTCACGTTTAAGGGCAAGGGAATTATTCATTGGAACATGGTGGCGCGTCCGCGCCATACGATAATGTGCTGGATTACAGCGCATGCGAGCCCCACAGGACTTTTCTCTGGTCGCACCAAAACACAAAGTCAAACAAACGAGGACCTGGAGAGCTCACTTTTATTCGCCTCATCCGTTACTGCTGCCCTCTAATGCAATGATTCCCAACCACTGTGACGGGAAATTGCCCAATTCCTCTAAATCGGCCCAAGAATGAGTATTGATTCATGAAAATACTGTATTTATTGATCAGGTAGAAGAATTGAAGGCATGTTGCTTTCTGTAGGCATAAAAAACAGGATTAAATAGGATTCGACGTTCAATAATCTACAGCAAAAATTAGGATGAGCTGAAATTTTTTCTCAAATTTAGTGTCTAACATTTTATGTGATGCCATCTAGTGGTCAACAATGGCATTACACCCAAAATAAACAGGTGGCAAAACAAATATAGTATAAACTGTACAAAATAAACCTCAGAGTTTCATCATCCTGCCACTTTTGCATGATGACTGACTGATTTTGTTTGTTTTCTGTTTTCTGCATGTCATCATCATCGTCATATGTGAACCTGCCTCACCCAACTGCATTTTGCTACAGTGAGACGAAATTAAGACGCCAACATCAAAACATTACACTCAATCACTTTTTAATTTGTTTGATCCTTTTCTGGACGCGCACCCTCGCAATGCATTGTACTCACGTAGTGCTCAGAGGTACCGCGCACGGTTAATGTGCACGTGCAGAAACCGTTTGCTCACATTATCGCCAATTTGTTTCCTTGCAGTGACACACAACAAGGCGTTTAGCCAACATTAGCCTCTTTGATCGCGTGGCCCCTTGGGCAGAAAATAATCATAATTGTCGCGTTTTGGCTGTTGTGACTGAAACACAAGTTTGCCGCTAATTGCCACTGTATGCGAGCTCATTTTTAGCGCTTTTTGATTGCAGCCGACACTCAAGCGGCGCTCAACGATGAGGGCATAATTAAAAGCACACAAAGTAGGAGAGATTGCTGAGCGCTTTGTTAACGTTGCTGCAAGTGTTTAACTATAAGACAGAAATGTGAAGCTAAATGGATCATAGATGGATGGGACATATTTTGAATGTTACATCAATTCACTGAAATGACTTTTTAAAAGGTCAGCCTTCAGTGAATATATCGAGTCGTTCTCCTGGACAAAACTGCGCTCTAATGTTTTAGTTCAGCGGTGTCCAAACTACGGCTCGTGGACCATTTGCGGCCCGCCGTCCATTTTTCAGTGGCCCGCGACATATGGTAAAAATAAAATAAACAAAACAAAAAGGTTTGGAGATGGTCAAAGTAAGGAGGGAGTGTATCGAAAAACAGGTGCCATTAAAGGTTATTTTAACTAAAACTAATGAAAAAAAAACTACAATTCAAAAAACAATATTGTTACCGAAATAAAATAAAAACGAAAATGCTTTTTAAAAAACGAAAACTAACTGAAACTACATTTTATGTTTACAAAACTAACTAAAACTAGAATTATAGCAAACATGTCCTTCGTTTTAGTCTTTGGTAATTAATTTTATGCATGAGCCTTTGGGGATGATTTTAAATGTGACTTTTTAGTAATTTATTTTGATATAAACCGGAATAATGACGTTTGAAAGTATGTCACACAGCAGTGACGTCATCTAGCAGCAACCAATAGAAAAGCACCTTCAGATCACGTTGCTCCCATGGTGTTTTTTAAATATTGCGCACAAGTAATACACACTGAAAAAATAAACAACAACTAATACTAATACTGCAACTAACAAACTAAACGAAAACTAAGCATTTTTAAAGAACTAAACTAATATAATAAAAACCAACAGAATCATCCTGAAAACTCATTCAAATGAAAAATTCCAAAACTATAATAACCCTACTGCCATATTACAAATAAATTGGTTTATATACTGTAGCATTTTTCTAAATATGCAAAAGCAAAAATACATTATTTGTACAATTTTTTTAGGACTAAACACAATTTCTCTTCATAACATTATGTGGCCCTTGCGTCCTTCTGATTTTCTGTATGTGGCCCTCAAATGAAAAAGTTTGGACACCCCTGTTTTAGCTTATAAAAAACAAAAGGGAAAAACAAAATTAATTTGTGCATCATAAGTGAGACTTGGCCACCGAGGGGCAGCATAAGACTGTCTTGCTGACACAAACGAAGAAGACTTTCAAAGCTACTGTCAGTGACTCGGTCAGCTGCAGTAACATGACCTGTTTTTGCAGAGGATAATTGTCATGTAATAATCTACATGCGTTGTTCGTTTCCCATGACGTGTTAGCATTAAGCGAGCAGACTTTAAAGCAATGTTATGTGGTTGTTTTGAATACATGTCATTCTCATTTTGTTTACGTTGAGTTTGACAGTAAATTCAACTGGGAGTGGTGATAAATGGCTTGAAACGTGTTTTTTTTTTCTTTTTTGTTTTTAGGAATTAATTACTATTTTCCCAAACATTGCTCCTATCTATTTTGTTTTATTGCAAGTAAAAAAAAACATAAAATAAATAAAAAAAATAGTACGGATGTAGTATGTCAAGGCACTACTGTATTTTTGTTGTTCATGTTGTATTTCTAAACTAAATTGTTATAGTAAAACAGCAATATGATTTTTTTGATATTGTGCTTTGGATTATACATAAAAAATTCCGATGGTATTGCGGCATACATTATTTATGTACGTATTATCATTACCCAGCTGTTGTCAGATTATCACCTTAACATTGTGCCCATTTCTAATGAGCCCGTCAGCTGTCATAAACATGCAACGAAGTGCAGAGATGCGATGATAAAAAGCAGCGACGAAGGAGGCCACAAACGCGAGTATAAAATATAAGCTGAATGTGAACATACCTCCGGAGGGTTTTGTGTATTACACTGCCATGTTAACGCATCCATGCATGTCCGTGCCATGGCATCAATTTAATGCAAGCAAAGCATACATGACTGGTGTGTGGGCATGTGCGCGCGTGTGCAGAGGAAGGAAGAAGCGGATGGAGGAGCCGAGGAAGCATAGAGACACACAAGGGAACGCCACGAAACGGAACCATAAATATGTCTTAACAACAAAAAAAAAAAAAGGTAGAAAAGCATATTCATTGTTCTCATAATGTTTTCAAGAAAAAGCTGCTATTAAAAGGCACAAATGAGTTCACAAAGACACTAATTGGTGTATGCAGGGACAAATAGCATGTTTGTACTTGTCTATCACAGACGGTGACTCAAGAATGGCTACGCATAATTATATGGAGGAACTGTTACTCACCACAGCAGAGAGAGAGAATATGCCTACTTTCCATGAAGAGACCAAAGAGGAGACGTTTGACAGTCAACAATTGCATCTCAAATCATCTTTCCCTATTAAAATGCACAGAAATGTCAACAATTCATTCCGCGCCGCCCCACAAAAATGTTTGTTTCTCCACTGTGACCTATTCATTGCGATTTCCTGCGGCGTGCATGACTAGTCCACCAGAGGGCAGTATGGTACAGTCACGAAGACACAAACAAAGATGAATTTCACACCTACTGTGAGTCAGTAAACTGCAGCAACAATTGTTTTTCACAGAGGATTAGGAATAATTACCTCTCTCGATGCTATATGTTAGCAAATCTACATAATTTTACATTGCATATTAGCATTAAGCTAGCAAGAAGCAAAGTTGCGTGGTTTAACTACACAACCTGTAATATGACTCAGTTATGACAACTGATGACTTGCTAATTAATGGAATCAAATTTTACAACTGGGTGCTTCTGATAAATGCGTTTTGACCCTCGAAGGCTGCCATACTAACCATCTCCGAAAGTGGCAAGCTAATGATCGTTAGCGACACAATTAAGAGAAGGAAAAACATGGTTAAGTGTTTGGAATCATCATCATCATCATCATTCTGGACTGCCAAATTGTGTCATTAAAACATCATTTACTGCCAAACCAACCCTGTAAATTAGAATATATTTTGATTAAAGTAAAAAATTATTGATCCCTTAAATTATTCTAATTTCTGTCATCAATCTTGGATTTATGCCTCTCTGAAAGAACATGAAAAGGATGGACCAGACCAGAATAAGTGTGCATATTAAAAGGGAATTAAATGGCTAACTTGGAGAATTAATGAGGTGACAACTCTTTTTTTTTTTTTTTTTTTTTTTTTTTTTTTTTTCTCCAAGTCTCTACTCAAACACAACCTCTGTGTTTCTACACGTTCGTGCGTGTGTGCGTGTACATGAGACTTGGTGGATAAATTAATGAAAGTGTTTGCATTCTGGGGACGTAGCGCTCAATAAGGGGCAAAAAGGCTTCAAGTTTGGGTTAGTCTGACATCTGAGGGTTTGTGAGCGCTAAGATGGCAAATATGCAGAAGCAGGCTTGACAAGAATTTTGCAATCAAAGAGAATTTATTAAAGCATTAGCGCCATGCAAGTATGAGTGTAAAAGTCGACTTGGTGAGAAAAATGATAAAAATGTATCTACTAAACGACAAAATCAAAGGCAGAAAGACAAAAAAAACAAAACATAAAATCACAGAGGTACTTACGGTAGGTAGGGTACAGATCAACCGGCAGGTACAAGAGGAAATTTGGACTAGGAACAAAGCGATGAAATACTTCATTGTCGTCTTTTCGCTTCTGCTCGGGAGACAGCGCCCACCAGTGCTCTACAGTTGAAGGGGAGGCAGAAACATTTGGGTTAGGGGCTAAGAGTTATGGATTTGGATTCATTTCTGGAGATTTGGATCAGTCATTGATATTGTTGTGGTACATTTGCTTGACTTCTGAACAGGCCGCCTGGGTTCAGTTCCAACTCTGTGACGGCGATCGACAGTCGGATCAACTTCGCTTGATCAGCCTTGGCGTGACTACAGACTTGCCTGTGGAGATCTTCCTGAGGACAAAGGGAAGGATCTACCAAGCGATGGTCTACACCATCCTATTTGTACAAAGACATGGCCAGTAAGAAAAGCTGATCGGAAGAAACTGGAAATCTTTTGACAACTACAGCCTTCTTGGCCGGCGCCTTGACTGCATCCTGTTAGCAACCGTCCTCCAACAAGGCCATCTTCCTGCCCTCGCCGTTATTCTCCTTCAACATCGCCTCGGGTGGTTTGTTCGCTCCGCCCACCGATCCCATGGTGAACTTATCCGTAAAGACAACTGAAGACATATGCAGCTCTGCTGAACGATGACCTAGCAAGGACCAGTGACCCCCATGTTGAATGGCTGAGTATCACACATGACATGGCGCAAGATCCCCGTGTTAGGCTGCTTTTGTTCAGGACGTCATCCAGCTTAATGAAGAAGACAACGGCTCAACCCGGAGTGGGTGATTGCCGCTTCAAAAACAACAACAAATGTGACGTGATTGTGAGAATCGAGAATCGCCAGTCCCTGCGAACAGTTCAGGGTGTAGTCAGCTGGGAAAGACTCCAGCTCATTTGCGACCTTGAAGAGCACAAGTGGTATAGAAAATGGATGGCTTGATGGGTTTGGATTAGGATTAGGATTAGGTTTAGTGTTTAGGGTTAAGGGTTTGGATTAGTTGATGGCTCTGGGTTTGGATTGGTTCAGGTTAAGTGGCTTTGGATTGGGGTTTAGGGTTAAATTTAGGTTTTATTGGTCTGTGGTAGGGTCATGTTAATGGGGTTGAAGGCTAAATATAACGGTTTTGGGTTTGGATTAGAAATGTAGGAGTTTTAGGTTTGGATTAGGTTTATGGGGTCGTACCAAGGTTAGTGGTTGGGGTTACATTTAAGAGTTATGGGTTTAGATCAAGTTTAAGGTTTGCAATAAGGGTTGTGAGTTGGGTGAAGTTTAGAGGTTGAGGTTAAGGTTAGTTGGTACATTTAGGGGTTATAGGTTTGGATCAGTTTTAAGGGTTTTGGGTAGGGGTTATGAGTTTGGATCAGATCTAAGGTTTTGGTAGGGGTAATGGGTTGGGTGAAGTTTAGGGGTTGTGTGTTTGTATTAGGTTTAGGGGGTTGGTTTAAGGTTAGGGGTGAGAGGGTGCTTATGGGTTTGGATCAGGTTTAAGGGTTTGAGTTAGGGTTTATAGGTTTGGATCAGTTTGAATAATCAGAATATTATAATACAAAATTTCAGTGACTGAATTCAGAGACAGTATGCTTGACCGTGAAATGTATTCCCTTGGAACAACTAAAAGCATGTGTGTTTATGTTGTTGTGTGAGAAGCCACACACTCCAGACTATCAAGGAAAGACTCCCCTCTGTCTCTCTCATTCTCTCTCTCCCCTCTCCAGTCCCTCCATCCTCCTCCTCCTCCTCTTCTTCTTCCAGCATGTCACTCTCATGTCGCCTCTCAGCTCCTCATTTTCATCACAACTTTGAACTATGAGCGCTTTTAATATTTCACCATAAACGCCGTGAGCCCCCGCTCGGGTCCTGCGAGTCCTCCCTCCCTCCTCTTCCTCCTCCTCTTCCTCCATCTACTCTGCGCTCCTCTCTCCGCCACCTGTTAGTCCGTCTCCCTTGCCGCGCTGCGCTGGAATCCCCTCATCTTCCTCTTCCTCTTCTCATCTTTTATGAGGAGTTTCACACTTGCGCTGAGGTAAGTCACATGTTGTCATCTTTGCATACATCTTCATCATCATCTTGCATGTTTGGCCAGTCAGAGCAATATGAGGCAAGGGGGCCAACATAGATGCTGGTTGATGCTCTTGTTCAAACCGGTGCAACATGTGGCAGCTGTCTTTGTATGCTTCACCTGCTCTTCCGCACGCACATAGCTTGAAGTTTACTCATCCCTGACTTGGCTCTAATTGACAGGATCTCGCTGCGCTGTAGCTACAGTCGCGCCGCCTGGCACTTCACTTGTGGCATGTGGCTGTCAGTTGGTTACTTAAAGGTGAATGTGTGTGCGATACCACGGGAGGGGGTTGGGGGGGGGGCATTTTCACATGTGCGCTGCAGGTGGACCAACATGACTGACTGTAGTTACTGAGAGATATGGATTGAAAAGGAGGAGGGAGGGGGGTGTCATCCATGCTTGCCGTATGAGTCTAATTTAAAGTGAAGGCGCTAAAAGAAGAGGAGGAGGTGGTGCAGGCATGTCGAGCACAAATATACTCCTCCAACCTATAACCTCACCATCTATACAGTGGCAATTGAATAACTATAAGAGTAACAGGGCTGCTGCTGCTGCCGCTGCTGTAGAACTTGTGCGTTATCATCCTCATATAGGAATTATGCAAAGTAACTCTCATGCAAAGGGTCAGCCGACATCGTGGCATGTTTTCAGAGGCGAAAAATAGAAAATCCATACAATCATACCTGGATTTCTTTACATTCTTACGTAACTGCGCCTCTGTTTAAAGACTAATGACTGATTAGACTGTTGAGCATGTTTGTTGTTGGGGGGAGATTCCCATTTGATTAAATTAGAGGATAACCAAGTCAGACTCTTAATATTATATTCCTGGATAAAAAAAAAAAGAGAAATAAAAATGGTAGTCAGATACAGTAGAGACTACGGAAAGCCGTTTGATCATCTATTGGATATCCTTGTTAAGGTTCATATACTAGTGCACTCTGTCCTCACCGGTAAGACAATTCAGCACTCTAGCGGGAGCGTTTCTAGACACCTGTGGTGGGGACACCAAATATGTACCATTAAATCCTAAATCCAGTCCTAAAGACTTTACATTGGCTCCCAGCCAACTGTAGAATAGATTTAAAAATTATGCAACTGGTCGGAAATACGCGTATATAAAATAAATGATCATAGACTATAAACGGAGTAGGGTTCTGAGAACTGCAGGCTCGAGGTAGTTAGTGGAGCCCAAAGTTCAAAGCAAACAAGGTGCATCAGCATTTAGTTGTTGTGCTGCACAAACATGGAATAATTTAAGGTATCCATAAGTGTAAATGCTTTTAAATCCAGGTTAAAAACTGTTTTCCCTCCATAATTATGATTTAGGTCTTTCAGAACATTTGGATATATATGTTCTTTTTCCCCAAAATCATGTTCTTGCACTATACGTTCTTTTAGCAATTTTAGTAAACAAATATATAATTCTTTAGTTTGCTTTAAAATGTCTTGAATTCTTCAGATTTTTTTTATATTGCCTTTAAATGTCGTTATGTAACTTTGTGAAGTACATTGAGTTATCTTCTGTATGAAACACTAAGCTGCTTTGCATAAACAATTGACATATAACATCACTATCGAGACTTAAACGTTACATACATATTGCACATGCACGGTTTCCTACTTTATAAAAGCACAGTAATGGGTAACATTTGCTCTCCACATAACCTGCAAACACAGAAAATGCGAGCAGAAAACACGATTGTACCTCATGTTGTTCTTCTTCTGCGGGCAGAAAACTTAGCGTGTTACTGCCACCCTCTGGTACTGTCCTTCTACTGCAAGCAAACCAATTTGGATGTCAGAGTGTGCTGTTGATATCTGGTGGTCGGGGTCATGGAATTCAACTCGTGTGCTGAATTGTATTTTTAGTGGGGTAAAAAAAAAAAAAAAAAGAGCGTACTAGTACATGGACCTGAAACTGGATATCAAAGAGAAGCGCAGAGAAGTGTTTGAACAAGCACTGTGAAATCTGTTTTAGCTGGATGATTGTTGTTCCTTCTTGCAGTAATATAAAATAATCTTTACACTGATCCAGGTCGATACAGTGAGTGAAGAGTTTTCCCGATGTGAGGATGAAAAGAAAGGATGAAAGCTGGCATCATGAGAGCGATCAATCAGCATCTCACTGGGAGCTTTTTTTTTTTGCTTTTCCTCCCTACGAGCCATCGGGCCCTGTGGCTGCATGTGTGCTCATAGCCACATGTGCCACTGACTGTGCTCATCACATCAACACAACACACACAGACACACGCCTGCAACAACCAGCCGCATTGTCTGTGTAAGCGTGTTTGTGAATTAATGAACTGATGCAATCTTGCATGTTCACTGGCATTTCTGTGCACATTCTGTCACATTTTGCCAGAGTTCTATTTATCATCTCATCAAAGTGAATGAATCTTGCTGCCATTGCTACTGGGATTTTTATTTATTTATTTATTTTTTAAGACTTGAAATTCATTACTTCAGCTTCACCTTGACGTCGATGTCATATTATTTGCTTCACTGGGCAGCTACCCGCATCTTTTTGTGTGGCGAACGATGAGATGCTTGACACGTGTTGATCGTCCGTCATTTTCATCCTTTCTGAAAATCGTTTCTGTTGAAATGCTAAAAAGAGAGAACAACACATGCATAGATGTTAACTCTTCAATAACCCATAACATTTAACCACCAAGTATGCATGCTATATTTTCCTTTATCTAGTTCTACAGCTCCCACATGCTTCAAATATATCAAAACACACTTAAATTCTTTAAAACACTCTTCTTAAAGTATGTTTAAAGTTAGCACCTGTTCTTGCTCTCTCACTTGCGTAGCTCTTCAAATTAGCGTGCTAATTAACGAGCGGTTTGTCTCTCAAATGGCGGTTCACTGTAAAACTGGCACATAAAACAAAAAATAAAGAGTCATTGAATATTTTAACACCAGCATGTTCAGGCAAACCATATAATCACGTCTACTGAAAGTCCGCTAGCTTAGCAACAACAACAAGCTAATGGAATTTAGCATCAATGTTATGGTGACAATGAACCTTAAAATAACTGCTACTTTAACACACATGGAGTAGAAACACATACAAACAGAGGCATAAAGTGTAACAAAAGAGAGTTAAACATTGTAAAGTGGAAATCATAGATGGAAATGTCAATATTAGGACACATAAAGTCGTGCTAAACACAAAGTGCCAATGAATTTACCAAGAAGAATATGGCAAAGAATACCAGCATGTTGTGCTATCATAATAGCGTACCACTGTGGTTTTTCATAGACGACCTAACACAGATAGATCGAAGAAATTGAGGAACCCGCTTCATCTTGTGTTTATGAAACATGCTAAAATGGTTACCATGCCGTATGTCCACATATGCAAACCAATCAGTGGCAAAGCAAAGCGATTGCTTTGCTTGCCAGTCATTATAGAAAATTTTTACATTTCCAATACTCACGTGATATTCCATTCAATAATTATATATAAACCGAATCTACCAAATAACAGAATAGACTCCCTACTTTTTGTCCCGTCCCGTTCTTTTATAATTGACAGCAGAAAAATGTAGGTTTGCCAAAATACAGCCATTTCTCCCATGGACTCTGAAACTGTGTTTATTTCCTATAAAATGGGGCAATGATGTCATCTACCGGTGGTTGGGCATCAGTAAAGTTGTTTCCAAGTTTGATATTTACAGTGGAGCATGCTCAGATTCGCCCCCATTTAGCACCGCTCTAAAAAATACAATTGACAAGTATACTTGTCAAAGGCAGTGAATGAGTTAATATATATATAAAAAAAAAAGAAAAAAGAAAAAAAAAAGACAAAAAATCATAAGTGATATTGTCACTGACCCCTGGTGTTCACGATTTCATTGGAGATGAACATGAAGGCCTGTAAAAGAATCTCGCACATGTTCGGTGTGGGGCTGGCTTAACATTGAAAAATTAAAACATTTACACTTGATTCGTAAAATATGCTGCTTTAGGAACTAAAATGGCTGTCCATCATTTGCGCAAAAGAAGAGCCAGTGGCCTGTCAACATGCTCTCAGTCAAATAAGTCAAAGAAGTTTTGAGGCTGGCAGTTGGCAGGCTGCCGTTCACCCCTGATGATTGTTTCATCCTCAGCCAAGGAGACGCTGGCTCGATGAGCTGTGATGCGCGTCGCCCGCTGTTTGCGCTCGCAGCGCGGGGACCGGTCGCCTCCGTGACAAACGACCTCGCGATTCTGTTGAAGGTCAACAGTCACAGCCAAATATTTTTCGGAGCCGCTTTCTGACCAGAATGCTGCGCTGCTTTACTGACAACTGCAACGGCTTCTGATTGAATGCTGAATGTGGTTAACATGCTATTGTGTAAACTCATTTGAAGACATAGTTTGCCTGTGACACATATGCAGCCTACTACGGCATAGATTTGGACTCTATACTAATCAACGCTAACGCTTAAAAAAAAAATGGTACGTCCACGTTAAATAGTCACCCATCCTTGCTGCTCGGGAGTGGTAGGCGCTAAGCTAACTACATGAACTGCGGCTGGCTAGCTAACACTGTCCTCTTACGGCTCCTCTAAAGTACTAATCTTCACCTCCATAGTGACAAGCTACAATCGTGACGAGTATATGTGACTAGTATGTCACTAAAGGAAGAGCTTGAAGTCATGCTAACCGCGAAGTTAACACGAAACTTAGAGTTGGGAAAACAAACTAGAATATTCTTAAGTGTTTAGGTGTATAGTATATTTTTCACAGAAGTTTGAACTGCATTACTTCATGGAGTAACCAACTGAACAAAAACTTTGCCAGGCTAATGTGACCCAATTAAACTGAATGTGACCATTAAACTGAAATCTTTTGTATTTATATGAGCTTGTTCATCATCCCAGTCATGTGAATCACGCAAACGTGACAGAAACACAATTTTTTTTTCTTCCGTCTTTTTTTTTCTACCTTAACCAATTAAGATTTTAAAAAATGTATTATGAAGGGGTTTCTGACACCGAATTAGTTTTCCACACTACTGTCTGGGAATACATATCACACATGGGTGCACAGAGTTCGTTTTGTTCTGGATCGTTATCATCTGTATGCAAATCCTTTCCAAAAAACACTTGCAATCAATCACTTTTGTTTATGAAGCCTGAGTGTGGTGTGTTGGCTACTTGGATTTCTTCCATTATTTGATGCACAGGCCTGCCAAAACTGTGAGAAAGTGTGTGACTCACCTCATCTGCTCCAAGTCTCCAGCTTTTTCTTCTTCTTCTTTTTTTTTTTTTAACACTAAACTCCAGAGATATAACACCCCGAGCATCTCGCTTCCAATCGATGGATGCTGCAGGTGATCCAGAGAGGGATTTATCAACCGCCGAGGACAAAACGCCCCCACCAGGGCCAGCTGCGTTCCGTCTTTAGAAAACAAAAGCCTTCAGATCTTTTCCATGCGGCCCCCTCTTGTTTATTTAAGGATGAGAACAGACGCACCGGGCCCGGTCGTGGTCAACTCAGCGCTCTGCTAACAACTTTATATAACCGTCATCATGCCATTATACTGAACGCGAGCGCGGCTATATACATACGGTGGATTCCATCCCATAATCACTTGATTGTCTATGGAGGATTTAGATGACACGCTGCAATTTGATCGAGGAGGATGGAGGCTTCAGGCGAGAGATTTGCTAAGCGTAATACTTCATTCTTTTATCCCAGTAGCCTCGAGTGAATTCTAATGTGGTCCACGCAAATGCAAATTAGAGCACACCATCTGCTGTTTTCTACACGTAACTTCCTTTTTGGGAGATTTGTAATTATTGCAGCGCGAGAGCGGTCCATATCCTTACTTCCGAGGAAATAAAACTCATCTCGTATGAAATTCCCCGTATTGGGAATTGCAGAAGAGTTGCCAGAGCAACACAATTACAGTGCAACTATCATGTTCTGCTGTAACACAGAAATGGTAAGGCCTCACTAATAACATTCCGGGGAAGATTATACCGGTTGGCGGCACAGTGGTGGACGATAATTGCCCATACCTGTAGGTGTGAATGTGATTAGGTGCCGACTGGTCTGCTGCATAACCAGCATCTTGCCCAACGTCAGATGGAATGGACTCCACTCAGCCTCAATCCTGATTAGAAAAAGCAGGAGAAAAAGAACGAATAAATGAATGAATTATAGCTGTTACAGTACAATTTCAGTAAGGCAACGCAGCTTTATTTACATCACATTTCACACACAGGGTACAGCAAGAACAAGATTTCGAAAAATTGATTACATAAATGCTTTAGACCTCAATTATAGGTATGTGGAAGGGGGGGGGCGCAAAGTTTTTAACCTGGATTTAAAAGCATTCACACATACTTACAGCTTATGTAATTTGTATGCAGCATAACAGCTAAATGGTGACTCACCATGTTTGCTTTGAACTCTGGATTCCACTAGTTGACCCGAGTCTGCTGACTTCTGAATGCTGCTGGGTTTATTTTATTATTATATTATTTAAAAAAAACAAAAAAAACAAGACTATTTGAAAATAAAACTTGGCAGTCAAATGTTCTGCCTGTTGTAAACATTAAAGGACCATAAACAAGATATGTAATTCATGATATATTTGGGTTTAACAAAAACCGGTTTGAACAGGAAAATCATTTTTTGATTTAAAAGATGCGAGTGCGTTGCATCAAATTGAATTGTTCCACTTTGAAAAATATTGAGATATATGTTAGAAGGAAATGGCACATTTACAGTACTGACAAGTTATTTCAAATCGATTTCCCACTGAGCCAAACTGAATCGTTTCACATTGAATCGTTCCACAGCCCTCCCCACTGAAAACTGTATCAAATCGTCTTTTGTGGAGAGATGCACACCCCTCATATATATTATTTACATAAATCTGGTGATGAATCAGTCATCGGTGGACCTGGCGTCCACTTTTTCATTAACTTGGACTAAAATAACGGCATTAGAATTCATCTTACTGGAGAAAATTGAATTTGATGTACTGCATGAATTGAATTGTTTCTTCCTCCCTTTCAGCCTTTCGACCTTCATCCCAATGACCGTGCGGAAAGGAAAAAGCTTAGCCATCACCATCCAGGAACACATGGCCATCGACGTGTGCCCGGGGCCGATCCGGCCCATCCGCCAAATCTCCGCCTACTTCCCCCGCCTCTCGCCCACTTCCTCCTTCTCGGAGCCACTCTCGCCCAATCAGACGGGAGCCGCCGCCGCCGCCACCGCCCTCAGCCCCGGCGGCACGGGTCAAAGTGGAGCAGGAGGAGGGAGCGGCGGCCTGTTGTCGCCCTCGTTAGCGGCGGGAGGCGGCGGGGGCTCACTGTCCGCCATGAGCAGCATGGACACCTCCATCGAGGTGGACAGCTGTGACAGTGACGATAACAGTGAGTCACCTGGAACTTTCTGGAGCGATAAATAGAAAGCATCTGTTCAATATTCCAGTGGTAATGGTACGGGTCTGCGGGCCAATTTGGCACTGGGACTCATCTACATGCTTATACAAAAGTATGAATGCGTTTTTATCGTGACTTTACCTCTTTCTAGTTACCGTAAAATCTCGTGAATAACACCGCACCGTGCACACCCTCAAAAAATCCCACTTATATATTTTATTTTTGTATTTATTTCCACAGTTATTCTTATTTTTTTTAGTCTCGTTTTTTTATTTTGGGATTTATTATTATTTTTATATATTTATTGATGTATGTATATATTTAATTGTTGAATTATATTTTTTATATGCATATATTTTTTCACCTTTAATTATTTATTTTTGGCAGTTTTGGTCTTCCATAGTATAATACTCCCTTGACGTTTTTGCATAAATAAAAAGTGTTCATCACAGTATTTTTTTTCCCATCTAGTAACATAGTAAAAAGTACAAACCATAAAAACTTTTTTTCAAATGTAAGAAGTAAAAGTAAAAATTTGCTAATTCCCAAGACTGTGCAAAAAAACAAAAAAACAAAAAAACAAAAATTCAATCTGTATCCAAAATTCTGCTTAAGCTATTCATTCTCCTCAGAAGAATCCTTTAAAATGCTCTTAATTAAGAACAGTCACAGTTGCCTACATGATTGAATGTGTCACAATTGTCACACATGAGGCTCCAAAGAAGAACATCACGGTTTAACGCATGATGTAGCCTACATGCTACTATTTTTGAACTGATGAATTCTATCAGGTTCAACCCTGCGGGACCTCAACACAGGCAATGTGCGTCATTGCTGCAAGGAGAGAAAAAAAAACTGCATGAAGGAGCATTTTATGCATTATTTGAAGTGGAAATGAAAGAAGGTATGCAGTCCTTTAATCAGTCACACATGTCGGTGTTAATAAGAGGAATTACATGAAAAAAGAAATTTGTTTCACATTAATTTTTATAGTACGAAAATACATACATTTATCTATTTATTTTAGGGGTGTTCATTTTGAGTTAATTTAAAGTTCCTTTAACGCCACACATTTTTTTTAACGCATGATTAATGTGTGCTGAACGTCACAAATTACTTCATGTAAAAGATTAGATAGCTCAATATGAAAAGACAAATGCACTGAACTCTCACCAATGTCTGACAAATGTAATTATGTCATCTAGTGGCAGAAGAATGACCTCAACACAAATCAATATCACATCTCAGTTTTATGAATTATTATGAAATTAGTGTATCAATGACTAAAATCTATTATTTTTTTTCACATGTTAACAAGAGTATGAAAACTTAAACTTAAAAAATATTTTATTGTACCATTAAAACTATTGAAGTCATGCGATTAATTACAATGAATTCTTTGACCACCAAAAATGTTTCATAACGATTAGTAAAATCACAATGTATGCCGCCATGAACATTAAATGACGTCAACTACGTTTTTTTTTCTTTATCAATGGGCAGTGCAATGTCTAAGTGCAGCGCCGCCTGGTCAATGGGTTGTGGAATCAAAATACCCACTAACTATGGCCAGCAGATGGCAGCATTGTATCTCTTTTCAATGGACTGCCGGTGTATGAAATTACAGTGAAACATGATGAAATATGATGAAATTGATCGTTTTCAAGGATGACGTGAATGATCAAAGCCTTTGTCACATTAAACCTAATTCACAGAGCGTCACTAAACAAAAAATATTAGTGTCAAAGACAGTCATTGTTGTGGAGAAAATGTATCTTTTCACAAAAAGCTTGTTTTCTCCTTTTCTATTTTCGCTCAATGTCACTCAAATTACGCATTTTCAAAAGGTGATTATTAAGGAATGGAATAAGGTACAAACATTATTTTTTTTTTCTAATGAAAGAATGGGATGCGATCTTTCATTTGGCACCCACATTGTATATGTAGTAAAAGCACACAATATTCTGTTTGCCTTGAAAGATGAGTGAAATGCTCGTAATCAGCTGGCACTTTTTTTTTTTGGATGACGTGTGGCAGTAAAAGAGTTAAAAATTTTAATCGCCTGATGCCCCTAATTTATTTATGTATTTATTTATTTTGACTGACACTGAGTTTAATTGCTTCCTATATTTTCCAGCAATTGAATAGTTCACAAATTCCAATGAATTTATTTATTATCGATTTTCAACGTCAATTGTGCTTTATTGAACAGCATCTTTGGGGACTTTGGAGTTTGACCTGCTGTATGATCGAGCCACCAGCTCCTTGCACTGCACCGTCTTGAAAGCAAAGGTAAACAAACAATGTTTTGGTTTTTCTATTTTAGGGAGCTGGAACAGATTAATTTCTGTGGGGAAAACTGATTTGCTCGTAATAGTAAAGCTAAAATGGGAAACAAAAATCTCTCCTTCTATCCTGGGTTCAGCTATTTAGCATCAAAATAAAAACACAAAAATCCAATCAGGATCAAAGGTGCTTCTCCTCGATTGCTTGCATGTCATTTGAGCACATTACAAACACTTTTTAACATTTGTTTCGCCGAGAGCCCGCCGCTTTGATGTCGGACGCCCTCACAGAGCCGCCGGCGTGGCTGGAAAATGTCGATACCAGCGGATGAAAGCTTTGCAAATGGTTCCAAACATTTGGAGTAGATGCCTTTCAAAGATGGCCACGCCGAGCGCTAACAACAGAATCCAACAGTCACATGTTGTGCTTTGGGCTATTTTACTGTATTTTACTGATGGTCATTATGGTGACACTAAGCTAAGTATTTTTCAAGACATTACTTGGTGGGAAAAGTTTGACGAGAACCCGTCTAGGTCAAACCTCGATTGAATAATTCATTGATTGAAGTTTGTCCTAAGACCTTTTCCCATATATCCAACCGGCTGCGTCTCCGTGCAGTAATTCAGTCTATAAATGAAGCCTCCACCTTTCCGCCAGCTCGTCCTTTAATGGATGTTTCGCTCAAATGTCCTGCGTCACTCTTTCGTTTCTCCTCACGTATTGTAACGTCGTCTTTCTCTGTCTCTGCAAGGGTCTGAAGCCAATGGATTTCAACGGACTGGCCGACCCGTACGTCAAGCTGCACCTTTTGCCGGGAGCATGCAAGGTCGGAATCTTGTTATGGGAACTGAAATGCGTAGTTTTTCTGTAATTCAAAAGTGATATTGTGGAATATTAGATGCGAGCTGAAGGCAAATTTATCTCTCTCTTGCTCTCCTGCCATTAATCATGTCAAAATGGAGTGCACCACTCTACTAATTTGCTGTCTAAATGATATCAGCTAAGGGAATGTTTGGATTTTTTTTGTCATACATAATTTAAATTGAGTACAGAACAGTGATTCCACTGGAATATATATATTTGTAAATCAAGAAATTGTGCATTTAGCAGCTTTGAATGGCAAGCAAACATTCTAATAGCAGTCAATGGCATCTGCACATTTTTTCACTGGCCAATCAGGTTTTGATGATTGAGCCCTATGAAATCAGTTATTATAAGAGTGACAACAAACCTAATTAGAAGCCTGTATTTAAAAAAAAAAAAAACGAACAGTAGACTTTTTTTTTTTTTTTTTATAGACAATTTTTTTAAACTTCTGTGGTGCACTCGCAACACCACTGGGCGCATTATTAGGCATGTTCCATGCACTAGTTGCCTTCTGGATCTAGTGATAGCACCAAAATAACCACTAGTTGTCCTACTGGTGTGAAATGAGCCCTACGAAATCTGCCTAGCAACAAGTGACAACAAACCTAAATAGAATCCTTTGGTAAAAAAAGAGAATTTAAGACTTTTTTTTTTTTGTCCACTACTAGTGCCTCTTTTGGCCTACTATTATGCAATTAAAATGTGTAAACTACTGTGGTGCACTAGCAACACCACTGGGCCCTTTATTAGGCATGTTCCATACACTACTTGCCTTCTGGATCGAGTGGTAGCACCAAACTAACCACTGGTAACATGTAGGTGCCTCTACTAGTATCCCGAGTTGTCCTACTAGTGTGAAATGAGCCCTACGTAATCTGCCTAGCAACAAGTGACAACAAATAGAAGCCTATGGTAAATAGGAAAAAAAAAAAAAGAAAAGAGAATTTAAAATAAACAGTGGACTTTTTTTTCCCACTACTAGTGCCTCTTTTGGCCTACTACTATGCAATTAAAACGCGTAAACTACTATGGTGTACTAGCAACACCACTGGGCACATTATAAGACATGTTCCATGCACTAGTTGCCTTCTGGATCTAGTAGCACCAACATAGCCACTAGTAAAATGTAGGTCAACTACTAGAGAGAGAAAAAAAAGAGAATTGAAAACAAATAGACTTTTTTTTTTCCTCACTACTATTGCGTCTTTTGTCCTACTATTATGCAATTAAAAAGTGTAAACTACTGTGGTGCACTAGTAACACCCATTATTAGGCATGTTCCATGCACTAGTTGCCTTCTGAATCTAATGGTAGCACCAAAATACCCACTAGTAACATGTAGGCGCCCTACTAGTATGCCAAGTTGTCCTACTAGTGTTAAGTGTAGTGCAGTAGTGGAAAGAACATTATCCGTAAGACACAGCCATTCTACTAGTGCACAATTGTGCTACTAGTGCTCTGAATTGTCTTATGTGTATACTGTATTTTATTTTTTTTGTGTTGTGCAGGCAAACAAACTGAAAACCAAGACAGTCCGTAACACTTTGAACCCGGTTTGGAACGAGACGCTGACATACTGCGGCATCACCGAGGAGGACATGTATCGCAAAACGCTGCGGTAAGAATTCCCGTCTGGCTCCTTCTTGACAGCAAGCTTAGTCTCTCGCGGCCTATTTTGACGCCGGCCCTCAGCTCGCGCTGCTCTTAGGCCTTTTATGCCTTCTGTTACACTGCGTTCCCACGCTCGCTGCCACCAATCCTGCCAGCCACTGCCCACCGGGATCAGTGAAGATCTCCCCTCAAACCACCACCACCCCACCCCCGCCCCCACCCCCCGTCTTTGTCTAGCCGTGACAGATTGGGGTCAAGCTTAAGCACCACGGGGTGTTTTCATTTCCTAGACCCCCTGCCACCACCAAAGGTGAGGAAAAACTGGGAATCGTCACGTCCACGCGACGAAAAAGTTTGGCCGCGTCGGATTTAAACGGGTTTGACGGACGAGCTCCAGGGGGAAAATGGCTGACCTGTGACATGGTGTTCGGCGGAGGGAGATTTAAGGGCGGGGAGAGGACGACGTATGCATTATAACGAGGGCCTGGCTGACACGGATGTTTTGTGGCCATTTCTGATATTTGGCTCAATAAAATTCAAATAGATTAATCGGACGCTTATTTTCAGCCCGAGAGTTTAATTTAATAGCTCGGACCGGCCCACCAGAAGTTATTGATTAGCATAATGATAAAAAAACGGGATTGGACTTGATTGATCTTGATATCTCTCAAATCATTGTGGCCATCCTTGACAATCACGCCATGTTTTTGTGGTTCAAAAAAATGAATACTACACAGTATATTTTAGAAGGCGCTACGAAGCCCGATACCGGGCCGCAGTTTTTTCCATCATCTTTTGGCGAAGTGTTGCCAACTGTAATTTTATTTTGTGATAGTCCACTTGTCACTTCTAAGATTTCCTTTGAAATTAAAGTGTTAACTCTGGAGATTAATTTAAATTCTTTAAAGTGTTTCAAAACAAATAACTTAGTTAACTCTGTTTTATTTACTTCCTATTACAACCTATAACCCGCAGCCAAACTTAGCTACTGGCGCGAAGATGAACAAATACGGACTACAGGTGGTTTTACTTTCAGTCTTACTTGACCCTTGTTGGAGAAATCTCAAGTGATTTGTTCAATTTACAAAGCCAAATTCAAATAGCAAATTATCTGCACATCTTTGGCGCGTCATCTCAGAGCAAATTGACTTGCTCAAGTTCCCTCCACGGGGGCCTCGCGAATCAACTCTTCTGAATTCTACTGCTTGTGAGCTATTAGAACAGTCTTTGATCCGAAATATATTTACTTTCCATTTGATGATTTTACATGAATTCTAAGATTTTACTCAAATATCTGTTACATGCTATAAAGAAAAAACTAAAAGCAGATAGGCCGGATCAAATATGTGTTCATCCACACTGTGCTATAATTGAATAAATCGGTTTCATATCCTACAAAGTCAATAATATTCTGTATACTTGACGTGCCAGCAAAGATAGATTTCGTGCTGTGTACGTTTTCTTCCAATATACAGACTATCGCGCCATCGCTGGATCATGATATTGTCTAGTTTTGGTAAAGCAGATACTCTATTAAGCCTGAAGGAACTGTCACAATAATATCATATTGTGGCCTCGCTGTGATCTCTACACATAATATATATGTACTATAGAAATAATCTGGCTCTATTAAGAAGGTCAGCTCAAATGAACCCGAAGACAACATTCAGTGCATTCAACATTTGAATGTTATGTCTGTGAATAAATGAATATTAAGCATATGGTATGCTTTTTTAAAAAAAAAAACTAATGATGCAAATACAAAAGCATTATTAGCCAGGTGTGCCTAATATTGTGGCCTAGTCCTGGAAAGATGAAACCTTGAGAGACACTTAATCTTTCTGAGATATGAACAGGCAGGGTGTTTTTTCCCCAAAAGTCATAACACGAACACTGAAAGCAAATCATCCAATTTCTGCTCTGCTGCTTTATTCAAATGTGACAAAAGAGCAGAACTCTATTTTCCTGTGATGCAATTTCATTTTTTTTTTTCTTTACTTCCCCACCTACATGTTTTATCTCCGCTGCCGCAGGATGCAGACGCGGGAATCTGTCAGAGGATATCATCTGAAAAACGTGTCATATTGATTATAGTGCCATTTTCTTTACATAGTTTACTGTATTTTTGGGGTATAAAGTTGAATCATTGTATACAATATGCTGTGGATGCCCATTTCCTGGTGGCAGGGGAAATAAAAACAAATGCAAGGTATGTTGTTCTGCGAAGTGAAAAAAGAAAGTTTTGCTCCCTATAGAAATGCCGATTTTCATTACACTATGCTGTAGCCGTGATGGTCACTTATTCATCTTGTGCGGTTTTAATCGTGGACTTCTAAATTGACTAAACACTAAGACGCACCCTCGTCGCATCTAGCAATTTTGTTACAAAATCGAGACTAGATTTTAGACTCGGTAAAACCAGGTCTAACTTGTGGGCGGCACTATTTGTGGATCGGATTTGATCAAGGCCCAGGCTGACAGAATTGGCGCCTGCGCTGGACGTGTGTGGTGGATAACATCGTATTTTATTCATAAATATGACAGCAGTGTGAGACAACCCTCCAATCAGTGTAGAATTCACTTTTTTTTTCTTTTTTTTTTTTTTATGGGAATAAATGGAGACGATTCCATTGGCAGGGAGTCAGCTGTCCCACAACAGTGGACAGAAGAACAAGACGCCAACCATGCACACACTTAAATTGAGCTTTTTCCTAGACTTGCACTGGGCATGTAAATTAGTTTTGATATGTTGCAGCACATATTTTTATTTCTGACCTGCACTCAAACGATCCCTTTACTCTTTGCATTTTAGCACGTCAGCACCATCCATCATCATCATCTTCTTCCGTTGCCCTTTTCAAAGGTTCCCAAAATGTCTGTAATCTGAGATACTTGACTTGATATTACCTCCGACTTTTGTCACCTGTGTCCCGGGGCAACATCTGACCCCCTTTTCAAGCAATAATGTCTTATCATCACCGCAGACAGAAATGCTGCAGTGCCTGCCTTCTGTCGCCATTCATTTGCAGTTTTCAGCGGATCAAACTTAGCTTGTCTCATTCATATTCGTATTCCTAAAAGGCGGAATCCCATTTGAAGCGCATTGCTGCTGCTTTTCAGCGCACAAAGCAAAAAGCTCTTCGGCACTGTTAGCTTGAAATCAGTTCTTGCGTCTGTCATCTCAGCCACGTCGCCCACCCTCCATCCCCTCCTTACGGCCTCCCTCGCCTCGCCGCGTGTTTTTCATTGCAAACACGCTGCCTTCCTCCACTGGCCCGCTCACTCCCACTTTGGCCTTGTGCAGGTGGCAGGTGTAAAACTCGGAGAGATCCATAAATATGGATTAGCTCGGTCCTGCATGGTACATTTTCTCTATCCTGAGGGCAATGAAAGTAGCACTTGTACAAATATATATATTCGGTATATACTAGTGACGGAATTAAGATGTTTTTGTGATAAAAACAAAACAAAAAAAAAGCTCTGGTGACAGTATAAACAATTCAACTCAGTTCGCAAATAGCGTAAAAATCCTGTAAAAAAATAGGATCAAGCTGTCTACGCTAACTTTATTGTTAAACTAAATATAACGCATATACAAATCAAATGTACTTATTTACTGTGATTACTAATAGTATCTACTTATTTAGATATACTTAGTTGCAAATGCTTATTTATTTACTTAGCTATTTACTTTACCCACTTATTTATTTATCTACTTTTATTATTTGCTTGCCTGGCTAGCTAGCTAGCTAACATGTGCTCATTGCGCTGTATTTAAAACAACCTTTGCAGTTAGCCTGCTAGCTTAATGCTAACACATAACATAAATATAGACACAAGATTGTTGTCCAAATATTATTCTTTGCCTTAAGACCATTCCAGTCATCCTCAAGTTCAACATAAATTATTCTCAATCTTCATTCATCAGCTTCTACCTTTTATTCATGTGTTCGTCCTCCTCCCATCAATTTCCTTTTCCACTTTCTTCCTCTTCCAGGGTGTCGGTGTGCGACGAAGACAAGCTGACGCATAACGAGTTCATTGGGGAGTCGCGGGTGGCCCTGCGCCGCGTGAAGCCCGACCAGACCAAACACTTCAACATCTGTCTGGAGCACCCTCCTCCTGTGAGAAAGAAATACACGCTGAAAAGAGGACACAAATAACAAAAACTTGACCTTGAAGAAATAACTTCCTGTGCGGTGTCGAATCATTTGAAGATGTGAATACTTTAATTAAGGAAATGCACAAAGAGAAGGCAGAGATCGGTTCAAGCAAAGGGATGGGCAGTAATTATTTTACATTTGTATTTGTTTTACACATATGTATTTATACAAAATACATCATAAGTAGCCCTACTATACAAATCAAATAATATTATCTCCTTATTTAGATATACAGTACCTACTCACAAATTATTTATTTACTTAGCTATTTACTTTACCCACTTACTTATTTACATATACTTGCCTAGCTGCTAGCTAGCTAGCTAGCAAGCTACATATACTTGTGTACATAGTTATCTAAACTTAATTATACTTACTAGGGGTGTGAATTGCCTAGTACCTGACGATTCGATTCGTATCACGATTCACAGGTCACGATTCGATTCGATACCGATTAATCCCGATACGAATTTATAAGGCGATTGTTGCGATTTTTTTTCATTCAAATTTAGAAAATACTAATCAGTAAGCTTGTAGAGTGTAAGATTTATATGAAAATGTATTATTTATTTATCTGAAATTTCAGTCTTATAGAGGTTGTAATCTGTTTCATGTTTGAACAGCATTAAAATAAAATATTAAGGCTTAATGTTCCGTTCATATAACATTCTTCCATGCTCAAGGTGTGAATCCTAAAAAAAAAAAAAAAACGATTCTGCCGATTATTGAATCGATTCGAGAATTGCGCGATGTAGTATCGCGATATATCGCCGAATCGATTTTTTTTTAACATCCCTAATACTTACTTATACTTGCCTACTAACCTTATCTTACTTCCTTACTAAGCTACTGTACTTTTTACACCCTGAATTACACACATACAGTACTTACTTTTACAACTTACATACTTATCTATTTTTACTTCTTACGTTCTTACTTACCTATCTATATTACTTACATACCTACTTCTATTTCTTATCTATTTATTTACACTAGCTACTTACTTTGATATACTTACTCACAAATGATTACTTATTTACCTTACCCATATACTTATTTACTTATGAACTTACCTACTTTTTATTAACTTGCGTACTTATGTGCATACACTTAGCTAGCTAGGATATACTTGCAGTTACATAAACTTATACTTACAGTACTTACATACTTACTTACCTACCTAACTTTTTCTTACTTACTACATACTTGCCTACTTTGATATATGTACTTAGAAATGATTACTTATTTACTTAGCTATTTACCTTACCCACATACTTATTTACATACATACTTAGTTACCCACTTTTACAACTTCCTTACTTACATACATGCACTTAGCTAACTAGCTAGTTACAATATACTGTACTTGCATAGTTACATAACTATGTACAGTACTTACATACTTACTTAGCTACCTTGCTTCTTACTTACCTGTACTATACTTGCCTACTAATCTTGCTTACTTACTCACACACTTACATGTGACGTACCTACTTTTATTATTCACGTACCTACCTACCTACTTTTACTTCTTATGTACCTACTTTTATGTCTTATCTATTTCTATTACAAACCTAGTTATTTACCTACTTATTTAACTATGTACACACTATATATCATAAATACACAAAGGAGAAAAAAAAATCTTGTAAGTTGTATTAAGGAGACATTTTTAACAGAAATAATTAAAAAAATATATATGTGTACAATTACACTAAGTCTAATTGTATGATTTACATTAAATATAAAAGCAGAAAAACAAACAAACAAAATCCTAATCTTTTAGAAGAGCTTTGAATAACATGGTTAACAGTGTGAATGCTCAGAAACCCTACAGGTGCTATGTGTAAACATGTGCAATAGTAACGTTATAATGTGCTAAATGCTATCTTTGTAGCATGGCTTAACATGATGGTGCAAATGGATGAAAGTGTCAAAGCATGTTGGGAGGCCGCAGTTTGACTAACCCTCCGAGGCCATTAGGCCATCTCTCATCCCATGACACTCACGCGTGCCCCGTCGTTTTTCCAAGTAAGCCGTTCCCTCAGGTCTGACTCTTCCCATCTTTTTTTTTTTCCCCTGCAGCTTCCCTCGCCCACAGCCATGAGCACGGCACTCAGAGGCATCTCCTGCTACCTGAGAGAGGTGAGGATGCCTTATATCCATACCCTTTCGATATCACACGCAAGCTGGTGAAGGAACGCTTCCCCAGCTGACTTTGTTTGGCTGACCCCCATGGGCCGATCACGCGTCAGTCACACAAGTGACAAGCAAGCAGTCACGCTCACATTCACGCCCACGAGCAATGCACTGCTTTCAATTAACTACGGCGGGGCGTCATGGGGATTTATCCGGCTTAATCCACTTCTTAATACCATTATTATCACGTTGCAATTATAGCAAGCATCACTATTATACAAAAACTCAATATAACAGCACGCCGTGTACATCATCCGCAGAATCAATATTTATCTAAAAACATGACAAAAAGATTTTAAAAATAAAATACAGCAATACCAAACCATGTCATCACCTCTGAGGAACATTCTGGATATTTTGTTGGCGATTGTGAAAATCTAAGTTGAGTGAATAGTTGACTTTTTATTATATTTTTTGAATCAGCTAAATTTAATTCACTTTTAGAGCAGGATTGTTAATTTTTATGAGTTTATATATATATATTTTTTAAATGCTTAATTGTAACTTCGTTTTTGTATTAGTTTTAGTTTTTTTTATATTTACATTGTGTATTTGTCAAGCGCAAGATACAAAAAAAAAAAAACCATCATACCTTTTAGTGGGCTTAATTGACAAACATTAAAAATGAAGGACATTTTCACTATAATTCTAATTTTAGTTAATTTTCAAAATGTAAAATGTAATTTAAGTTTTTTTTAGGCATTTTTGTTTTTATTTTTCTTATATTTTTTCCAATTTTAGATATTTAGTTAGTCTTCGTTAACTATAATATTATTGATTGGCACTTGCCGGTTTCTGAAAAACATTTAGTTGAGTTTGGAGAGGCGAATATATTTTTTTAGGTGTTATTTGTTGTAAAAAGCTTTCAAAACACTGATCTAACTTAAATAGCGGGGATAATTCACTCGCTTCTATGTTTGTCACCAAGCCGCTTTATTGATTCTGCTGATTGTTTTCGTGACGTCCGCCCGCTCCCTCTCGGCGAAAGAGGAAAAAAAAAAATTCCCATTGGTCTGTGGGCGTGCTGGGGCGGCCATCGACGCCTATTTGCTTCTGCCTCCTTAATGAGTCGCTCGCTATCGACCTGTGAAGGTCTGAGCTCTTTCATTACCGCACGCACGCTGCAAATTATCATCTCTAATTGCCAAGTCTATCAGTCACGCAAACGCACTCATTTCCCCAATCCCAAAATATGGGAACTTGTGGCGGATGGAATTTGGAGAAGAGAAGCCGGGGAGACAATTAACGCAGGGAGGATGGATGTGAGGCGTGCGGCATATTGATCACTTTACTGTGTGTCCTGCTCTCGCCTGGAGATAAGACTTAATGAGAGATGGCGCGATACAAAAGAGGCGAGAGGCTGGAAATTCAGCTTCTGCTTTTATGAGAAATCGCAGAGGGAGCTTTTCTGCCAATGACGGCGTTCCCATATATAACTGCACCCGCAAATAACATACAGTATGTGCGTTTGCTTCTGGCCAAGCGGGTGAGTCACGGCCTCCCACTTCAGCCGTTTCCTTCCACCTGTCACTTTGGATCGTCTCCGTCGCCTCGCTCGTGCGTCAAAACCTTCGATAACACTTTGCAGTCATCCATGTAAAGTAGCGAAGCCATAAGCAGCATTAATACGACTCGGTGCCGACGCATCGCTCGGAGTCAGGCGGCTCCTCACCTCTCCCCGCTTGATTTTTAGTGCAGGCGTGAGGCGGCGGCTCGGCTTAACGTCACATGGACCTCGCCGGCGTTTTAAAAATAAATAAATGTGTCTTGTAAATTTGACACGACACAAAGAAGTTGACAACCCTGCCAAATTTGAATGATTCCAAAATAATTGCCAAGTATATGAACTGAGGCTACAAAATTGTGAAAAGTCAAGCCGTTCTGTCCTCTTTTGAACAAGGTGGGCGTGTCCTCTAATTACGCTAAAACCAGCCTGGAAACAACAGCGTAATATAAAAATATGAAATAAAATATAACTACTTAAAGCCTCCATTGGCTGGAATATATCCCACCAGGTCTTTGCAAGGCTTTTGCATGCCGCAACAACGAGGCGCTCTAAAGCAGCCAGACCAAGATGAAGATTCAGTCCACATGCTGACTGTCAAATCAGACTTGACAAAAAAAAAATCTTTCTTCACTAGGAGTGTGACGATATATGTATCGCGATAGTTGCAGTTAATATACAGCCATTGTAACGGCTCCATTGTTCATGACTTATTGAGCAATTACTTGACGGGCCACTAGGGGGAGTGCCTCGTAAGAGTGTCAGGGAAATGGACGGAAGTCTTCAGGTGAAGATGACTCGTGAGCTTAGTTGTATTATTATTATTATTATTATTATTATTATTATTTATTGTTATGTATATATTATTATGTATTTATATTTCTGTTTATTTATTTTAGCATTATTATTATTATTATTATTATTATTGAATTTATTTATTATTATTATTATCATCATTATTATTATTATTATTATTAGTTTATGATTTTTTTTTTATCGTATATTATCGTGGATTTATTACCTGACCAAAATGTCGCTAATCGCGGTATCGTAATATCGTGAGATAATCGTTATAGTAAGCATTGTATCGCATATCGTACTGTATCGTGAGGTACCCAGAGGTTCCCACCCCTATTCTTCACTATTCCAGCTTTCTCCGTGTGACATGTGCACACTCAAGGCCAACAACGACGCTCTAAATCCCAAAGCGCTGGCTGTCAAGTCAGTCATTTAAAAAAAACAAAATTGCCCACCTCCTCACTCTTCTGTCTCTTCTCTCCATAACGTGCGTGCACTCACAGCCGACAACGAGGCACTCTGTATCAGTGACACGAGCAGAAAACCCCAGTCCAGACGCTGAGACTCTCAAGTCAGACTTTTCAAAAAGTTGTTTCCCATTCCTCACTATTCAACCTCCTTCTGCATGACATGCACTTACGGCCAACAACGAGGCACTCTAAAAGAGACCATCTGAAGGCATAGTCATAGTCACATTAGTTCCTGACAACCGCTGATGTGCTAAGTTCTTATGTAGTTGGGGAAGTGGGACTCACAAAAATAAAACATTGAAAAGTTTCACGCTGTATCTCCACAATTTAGAAACTTGACTTTCCTCGGCCGTTGAGGCAACAAAGCTTCTCTTCCATAAGCAAAGTACTTTCCAACTAGAATGTCCACACAGAATGAGTTGCATCCATTCAAGTTAGCCTTAGACAGCGTGAAAGTGCTAATCAGGAGCTGCTTTATTGCCACATAAACGTTTCTCACCAAGAGCAATTTGTCCTTGTATATTGTTGCTGACAATAAAACAGCCCGATGCGAGAACACTTGCAGACTAAAATGTGTGTCGTTGAAAAACGTTCTTACTTGTGTACACACACACACAACATACATCAATATAACATTTGCGGCCAACATACAAAATCAATATGTTTTTCTTCTTTGTCGACATCTATACTAATCCCGGCAAGTTTGAGGACTGGACTCATAAAACGCATCAATGTGAGTTGCGGCCCGGGCTACCTCGTGCGATAAAGATTTCTTAGCATTTGCAATCAATAGGTTTCACTTTCCTAAACAACTCGTGAAATGTTAAAGAGGATCTGCTTAAAAAACAAAAAAAACAAAAACAAAAGTATACCAAGGACCAAAGTCACACTAGGTTGACCTTTTGACCCCAGCTGCATCATGCATCATCATCATCATCATGCTGATCGTTCAGAAATCGATGGATTCTTGCTCGGACATTCGCTGGAGGATAAATACGTAGACAGACACCAAATTTAGGTCTTACCATGTCTTAAATTCACATTTAATTGCGCGAGTAACAAATGCAAGCCAGTAGATCCGTCACTGTGGGAGTACCCACAGCCGACCTCAGTTATGATCGAAAGTTCTGTAAACGTATCTTTGTTGATATCGCGATATTAAAACGGCCACAATATATTGTCGTTGTCATGTCATATTAAAAGCAGCACATCTCTTAAAAAAAAGTCAGATTGGTTTCCATTTGTGCAGTTCGAGCACCCTCTGGTGGCTAGTTTTTTTTTTTGTTTTTGTTTTTTTAGTGCAGCTTAATTTTAATAAGAGATGTTTTGGCCCTCCCATGTTTAAAATCCACACTTATGGTCGGATGAGGAACGTTATATGCTTGTGAACCGAGTCAAAAAGTGGAGGAACTCAATATGTGTGTGCGTTAGTATATAAATTTTGATACCTTCCCTTCTTACTTTGACCATCTCCAAACATTTTTGTTTTGTTTATTTTATTTTATTTGAACTTAGTCAAATGCCATTTTTAGCCTATGTCGCGGGCCACTGAAAAATGGACGGTGGGCCGCGAATGGCCCCCGGGCCATAGTTTGGACACCACTGCTTTAAGTGTTATTAGAGATTGTAGGTTGTTTATATGCATTGATGTTATGTACAAAAGCACAATATTGTGTGTGTGTTTTTTTAAGTATAAGCTCTTTTTTTTCAATATTGTGTTTTTTGTTTTTTTTTGTTTTTTAATAATCGCCAACCTGCCCACAATATCGTGATAATATCGTATCATGAAGTTTGTATATCGGTACAATCCCTACTTATCTATGCCAGTGACTGATACGGGTAACCACTGCTTACACTGCACCGTGTTTTTATCACATACCATCAACGTGACTTCGACGTCACCAAACGACGAGAGCCCCATCTTATCTTTACAACGCTTCGGGGAAATATAAAAGCATGAATTACTACTCGCCGCCAGTGCGGCGTCGCCGTGTTACTTTTGATTACTTACGGGGCTCCCGCAGCTCAACCTTCTGTCGCTCTTCTCATCATCCGTCTCGTCGCCGTCCTCAGTGGGAGACGGAGCAGCAGAGAAGCCTGGAGGAGAGAGGCCGCCTGCTGCTGTGCCTGCAGTACGTCCCCCCGGCCGACGTGGACAGCGAGGGGCCGGTCGAGGCCAAGGAGAGGGTCCGGGGTGGCCTGTGCGTGGGCGTCAAGCGCTGCGCCCACCTGGCCGCCATGGACGTCAACGGCTTCTCAGACCCCTACGTAAAAACGTAAGAAGAATAACGCGTGGTTTAAAAATGATGGTTTTGCCTTCTGAAAACACTTTCCCAGTTTTGCTTTTGATGTTGTTTAGTTTGAAAAATATCAGTGTCCAAGTCACTGCTTTGCTTGACAAAAAGCACGTTTGCGCCATTTTTTATTTTATTTTTTATTTTTTTGGTGAATCCTATGCGGGTTCATTTTGTGCAAAAATAACTTGTAGTCGTAGAAATCGCCACTAGGAGTCACAATTGTTGCTGTGCAGATAAAAGTGCGAAAGCAAAAGTTATATGCACCTGCAAAGTAGGGGTGGGCGCTGGATACAGCACAGGACCATTTTAACCAATCAAAAGAGCACGTTTGAGGCAGATGTGTAAGCTCATTGGACGACAACAAATTTATGAGTTACTATGAGTTACTTTTGCTACAAGTTACTTTTGCTACAACTACAAGTCAAGTTACTTTTGTAGTACAAAAAGTTGCTTTTGCTACAACTACTAATTAGTTTTCTACAATTACAAGTCAATTGTAATTACAATTACAAATAACACGGTTGCAACGGTTATAAAAAATTTCAGGTCTGCTACAATTGCAAGTTACTTTAGCGACAACAACAAATTTATTTTCCACAACTACGAGTTACTTTTTCTACAAGTTACTTTTGCTACAACAACAAATTAATTTTCTACAAATACAAGTTGTTTTTGCTACAACAACAAATGTATTTTCTACAGCTACAAATTATTTTTTTATACAACTACGTTATATTTGCTACAATTGACAATTTGCCAAATTTATCTCCATGGAAACATACGTGTGCAACATATAATGAGACCTCCGAGTTTCATTATTCTGTCACATATGGACGAATGGGTGATTGTGTTGAGAACTCCAAAGGCACTTTATAGTGCTATTGACCCTTTAACAGTGTGACAACATACCTATTTGTTTCCGTCACTACATTTGGAGTCCAACAATGAATCCTGCGGTGGTCATTAAGTCAATGAAAGCACAGAAACAATCTCATAGTGTACCCCTGACCCCCCATGAGTCACCTGCAGCCGTCACTCGTGAATGACCGCCCGATTCGTCAAGATAACGGCGACAGATGACGGCTGCTTTCCCTACAAGCGGGAACCACTGCCAGTGCGTTCATTCATCAAGTTAACGAGGGCGGCGTGGTGTGGGATGTCAGTCTTCAAAAAGGGAGCGACGGACTCCACGGTTGGGGTCACACCACGGAGCGGACTCGAGAGTCTGGCAGGGTTGTTAGTGTCACAAAAAGTCCCCCATCGTTTGATTACTCATCGGCGAAGGGAAGCAATACTGTGCATGTCAGCGAGGTCAGCCAGGCTCCTCCGCTTGACTGATGCACTCTGACAGCAAGGAGACAAATGAGCGCGGAAATGTTCTTAATGCCACACTTTTTTTTTTCTCCAGAGGCTTCCAGCTTGTTCCTGGAACGAGCGGATCGCCAAACAACCCGCAGTCATGCCCGCGCTTGAGCTCACAAAATAGACACGCGCGCGTGATGGACACGTCGCGCAAATTAAGGATGGGAGTCACAACTGTGCGGATTTGGCTCCATCCGATGTTTGTTGTGACAAGGATTGTGCTGCAAAGCTCCTCATAGATCAGCAAGCAGCCCAAACACAAATAAACCAAGATTAGATGGATACATCGATATTAGAGACTAAATTGGATTTGTTAAAAACAAAAAACTATGTTAAACTTAATGACTTGATGAATAGTGAAATTAGCGTATTTTTCCTTAAAAACACTAAAATTTCCAGGCCATTCATAAATTATTTACATTAATGAGAAAACATGTCTGAACCAGCCTTATTTTAAGACATCGTGTACTTGTGGAGGCTGCCGATTCTACTCACCGATACCTAGAGCAAAACTAAATCTGACAATAAGTCCTCCTCACCAGTAGTTGGTGCTATACTGCGGCAGTTTGACACATTGGTGAATCATCACCTGCATCTGAAATAAAGTACTTGAATCCCTTTTTTTTTTCAAGTGCTATCAAACATCCCTAGTGTGAACCATTTTAAACAAAAACATTAAAAAATAATAATAATAATATTTTAAAATCAATTAAAAAATATATATATTTTAATATCACACATGGAATTTACCAGACCATTTTAAATTATGAATAGGTAATTAAAATTGTTAGAAAGAAAAGCAGAAAATTGATTGAAAATTGTGGGATATCTATATAAAAAAATAAAAAATAAAAAAAAAAACAATCTGGGACCATTTTAAAACAATTTAAATAAATGAATACATTAATAATGTAGTTTGTGGGGGGTACAGACAATTTTAAACAAAACCAAAAATATATTAATATATCCATCCATTTTCTAAACCGCTTATTTTACTCCTCACAAGGGTTGCGGGGATGCGGGAGCCCATCCCAGCCGGCTTCAGGCAGTAGGAGGGGTACACCCTGAAGCTGGTTGCCAGCTAATTGCAGTATATTAATATAAACATAAAATAATATTTTTAACAATAAATAAATAGTTGTGATTGTTCTGCAAAAAAAAGCTGAACCATTGTTAATAAATCGTAAAAAAAATGTGGAATTTGTTATAAGCAAAATAAAAATCTGTTATTGTAAACTAAATTACAAAACAAAAAAATATATAACACAAAATAAAACTACAAAAAATAGTGTAACTACAACACAGTTACAAGTGTAAGGTGCATCACATCAAATGATATTTTGGACTGTTTTCCTTCTAAAACTAAATTAATAGTTAATTTAGCAATTGAGGACATTTCTAGGAATTGCCCGTGATCCGTGCCACACACAAAGTGCGTACACGTGTTGCCTCCTTCAGCCAAGTGAGCCCCCGCATCCCACTCATGCGCGGTGATGCGCCTTGTTTCGCTTGACGTGTACGCTCGCATCTCTGGCCTTTGGCGTCAGAATTCTTCTCGAAAGACGCTTTGTTGTGTCTGCGAGCGTGTGGGAACATACGCTCGCAGACACGTCGAGCTGTGGGTGGCAAGCTGAATAAGAGATTTAGCCGCGCTCCTTCCAAATACATGTAGGGGGAATATTGGATGGCAGATCGCTGACAGATGCTGATGCAATCTGTGGCGTCGGTGAAGAAGATGGTGCTCAGTCCCGCAGCAACTCCCTCACGAACCCCAAATCCATCCGCCCAACTTGTATCAAGTTATCACTATGTATGATATCAAATATTTTTGTCATTAAAATTACATAATTGTACCTAAGCATCATGCAAAACTCGACACAACAAACAAGCTCCAAATTTAGCGACCGCCGACCACAGAGTTTTGTAATTGTAGATGCTAATGTGATAGAAGTCGCGTCCAAGTCGGTTAACAAACGATGTCATTGATGTTTTATTACAGCGCGTTACGACGTTTCTCATCGCCAGTCCCGTTGTCCCACTCAAATGATACAAATACATTAAGACTAGTGACGATTGGAATAGCACAAGCTCGAGGCTAGCTAGCAAGAGCAAGCGAGGCTAGCTTCTATTCTCATCCATAACCATCTTATTTTCATTTACACCGTGTTGTAGCCAGTCCAAAGGAAGATACGTCGTTGCAGAGGTGTGCGTTTGATGTGAGCCTGTTATAAAATGGGCGGAAAGTCTGTCAGTCCTTCAATGATGGCGGCGCGTCGATGCATGGCGAATGACGGATTCATGATTACAATGCCGTTGAACTTCAGATATTGACGGATTGACGATGACGGAAGATGGTCCTGACTGTTGACGAGTGCCGAATGACGGATGCTCAAAATTCATTGACGCGCCCACCTCTGCGTCGTTGGCGGCCTGACGGTAACTTTGAATCACTGACGGAATACAAAGAGGCCTTTTGGGAACGAGAAGAATCTATATTGTTGGTCTAAAAGTTGTCCAAACTGCTTCAAATTATGTGCTATTACTCTTGTCAACGGCTTTTTTTAACTGAAGATCCTAAAATAGCGATGTCGAAATTTAATTTAGCGATGAAGGAAGCTCGATTAAAATAACAAATGAGGGAATGACGGGCTGGAGATGCCTGAGATAAGGACTGCCTGATGACGAAGGACTTCCAGGTCCGCCGCTAGTTAATGACGCGTCCACCTCTACTTATTTTCATACTCTCACACCATCGCAGGCATATGAAGACTGTGTCAAGTTGTTGGACGGCCATTTTGCTGGACGTTATACTTTGGCAACAGCAACAGACGGACGAATCAGAAGATGAGATATCAAAAACCCTTGATTCGCAATTAGGTGACCAACGTTCAACCCTTACTAGCAGTATCAGAAATTGAATAATACTGCTCAATTTGTGAGGTTTTAACTTTATGTTTGCAGTGGTCTCGAAATGCAAGAATCTGTCCCGCCTCAGAAAATCCAGGGATAACGCGCTTGGCTTTCCATATGAAATCAGCTTAGAAAAATCATTGCTATTCCTCGCAGCAGGTGGCCGAGTCGCAGTAGACGATGACGCTGTCACACTCTTTGTCTCAGGTACCTCAAGCCAGATGTTCAGAAGAAGTCCAAGCACAAAACCGCAGTCATAAAGAAGACTCTCAACCCGGAGTTTAATGAGGTACGCCGCCAGTGTTCATATGCTCAATGCATGACTGCAAAGAGAAAGCTCATTTAGGTTCCTATAGTCCTCAGACACACTCTGCTGCATCCGGAGCCAATTACTGTTTGCATACGATCATGCTGGCTCATTACGGACACGCCGGCCAGGCTGTCGGAAATAACGGCTCCACCTTTTGCTCCCTCTTGTCAGGAGTTCTTCTACGAAATCTCCTTCTCAGAGCTCGCCACCAAGACGTTAGAGGTCACCGTGTGGGACTACGACCTTGGCAAGTCCAATGACTTCATCGGTGAGTTGGAATGCTGCGCGATTGTGACGTGCGAGTACTCGCTTCCATCATTCTCCACTGGCACCGCTAGTAAACAAACCCTTAATTGTCATTTGACAAAAAAGGACAATTGAGAAAACAGGGAAATGACTTGACTGATAATTTTAGCCTTCTTGTGAAGTGTTCCTCAAGGACAACCCAAAAAATATATATTTCAAACACAGCAGTGAGAAAAAACATCTCTGATTTGGGGGATGAGTGAGAAGTGGCAATAAAACTGGCCAAAATCCAGATGTCAAGGGAGTAAGGAAGTTTGCATACTAGTAGTGAGAGTGTAAAACTAAGTCTCAAGTCATTTCTACAGAGATCTGCACTCTAATATCCCCGAATACTCTCAACAATGATTCTCAACTGTTGTCTTGCTATCTTCCGATTGTTGCAAAGTCGCGACACTTCCTGGCACTTATCAAATTCTGTATGTGCTTTGTGGGGACTCAATACTGTTCTGAAAAAATCTGAATACAGAATTTTGGGACCCGACCCACCAGTTGAGTTTCACTGCTATAAAACCTACTGACTACTTTTTAGCTCTCAGAGTTACCAAAAACCACCAACTAATACCAAAAAGTGCAGGTCTTGGGATTGATGAAGATACGGTACGACTAATGCTGGGTTTACACCTAATGATATTCAGTCTCAGACTAAAAACTGAAAGTCAGAAGGAAGTTTTACAACTTTGTCTTATACTTTAGTGTCAAGTGGTAATCTCAGCTGATTTAGGTCAAACTTTTCCTAGTCTTGGTCTTCTGACAATATCAAACATGTTTGATATTATCGCAAGTCTTTCAGTCTTTGCGGTGATATGACTGAACCAAAAAGTAATAGATGAGAAATCTAAAAAAACTAGAAAGAGGACGCTTTGAGAGTGGCATGGACGAGGGGCAAACAGCGGTGAACATAAGACTGCTCCAAAGACCGTCATGGTCCATGGACCGTCCGAAAGCCGAAAGCAAATAGTCTTGTAAATGGTGACCCTGCAAAAGTCACAATGTTTTTAAAATCTCAGTCATGAGGCTAGATAACGACTAAAACTCTATAACGTCTTTAAACGTGAGCAGGTGTGAGATGATAGTTTCCCCAAGAGTCTTTTCCAACTCTTCGGATGTACAGCTAGCTTAAAAGTCAGAGAAGCTAGCAAAAGCTTACAAAATGTAAAGCCTGTTTGCTTACCTATTCTGGTGTCTCTGTGATGGTCAGGGGGCGTCTCCTTAGGGTGCCACTCGCAGGGGGACACCCTGCAACACTGGATCGACTGTCTGAAGAACAAGGGCAAGAAGGTGGAACGCTGGCACACGCTGACCAACGAGCTGCCCGGCTCCACTGCGCAGGAATGAAGCGCGCCTCTCGGGGCCGTGCAAGCGACGACGCCACATCGCGGGCGGCGGGAAAGAAGGACGGCGGAGGCTTTTCTGCATGACTGTCAACGGACTCACAGCCTCACAAATGACGTCATCACTCATGAAAAACTGAAAGACATCAAGTCGGAGAAAAGCAGGTTGAGCCACAGGTCATGACGGGCCTGATCATCACAGCCGGCGCAAGCTGTTTTTTTTATAAGCATTGGGATGTGTGCTACATTTTGTCGATTTTGGTGGTCCTAAAAGCACGTTTTTGCAGACGAAGGGTATTAAAAACGGCATTTTCAGATAAGACGAGCACTGGGTGTGTATAGGAATATCACCAACTACTGACCTGGCATGTATAGGCTACTAGCGAGTTTTAAAAAGTTTTGCAATTTTGCAAAGGACGAAGTACGGGGTTGTAATCTAGCGCAGTCCTTCCCAACCTTTATTGACACATGGCACCTACATCACCCACAAAAAAACTCCAACATTAACCGAAAATGCTCTATAAAAACTTGAACACAGTTACAACCCGCCCAAGAGACAAAACCAATGACCAACAGGAGACTGAACAAAGAAGCTTACAGCATTTGAGATTCGTTTAGCGTTTAACCAGCGAGTTCCGAATCAACTCAAATGGGTTAGCATTTGTACTTTTTCCTAAAATCACATCATAGTCCAAAATAAATGAACATCCAATTTAATCATAATGATAAATGGAGAGCACTTATCTAGCACTTTATCACCAGAAACCATCCAACGCGCTTTACCGATATTTACGTACTCCTATTCACATTTTTGAAAAACTCTGAGCTGTGTCAGCCTACCGAAAGATTTATTTTCGTTTTAGTTTTTTTCGTTTAAAATAACTTAATTTACAGTAACCTCGATGATCCCTTGTTCTTTTGGAAATCCAATCCGCTTGTGTTGTACCAGCTGCTAAGCTAGCAACTAAGCTAACCTGGGTGGTTTCGCTTGCTGCTAGGGCGGCGTAAGAAAGAAACAAAGGTCCTGATACACTGCCTAGCTTGGCTTTATTGACTGACTGCTTAACAGTTTAATTTAATGCTCACTTGAAAGCAGATGGGAGCTAACAAGAGAGAGGAAAGGGAGAAACGACACTAAGCTAGCACCAGTTAGCCTTGTTGTTTTGCCATGGTTATGTAATCAATAATAATTTTGTCATTCAATGGTTTATTACTAGCTAGCTGCTTGGGTTGATTACTTGTGTGACACTACAATAGGTTACACACTCAATTTACTCATAACATACAAAAATAAGAAAGGCAGCAGTTAGCTACACAGACTAATTGGACCTTCTGGCTTTGGTGAAACAGCATTACATTGTACTACCTGACACTGTACACCTCTGGCATAGATAGATGAACTAATTCAGTGGAATTGGATTATTTCCCACAGCACACCTGATTATCTCTAAAGTCACAAAGGTTGGGAATCACTGCGCTAACAGCTCTTTTGCTTTGACATGAACTCATCCAGGAAATAAGAACATTTTGCGAAATGGAGGATTTGTGTATCCTATTAAGTTGGACAAGTCATATTGCACATCTCGCTCGCGCCGCTGCAACGTTTCCGATGATCTTCAAATAGACATTTTGCATTTATTGGATTTTGGATCTACGAGCTTGTCACAGCACGCACCGCTGACGGCCTAATAAGCTGGAAAAGGAGAATCGGCTCTTCCACGTTAATGACTTCTTGTCAAATTGTTTGCATGTTCACTATTGCTTGCGTCAACTCAGAGACGAGGAAGAAAAACAAAAACGTGCTGCAGGGTGACGTGTTCATCGTTGCTGCCAGTTGCACTCTTTTTAATCGCAAGATCATGTTCTCATATATTTGTTTTTTTCTCATGTGCTTCAAGTTGTAAAATGTGTCAACGCAAATATCCCAAAGTTACAAACATTGAGCGAGGGACACTCATACCAATTATTTTTATTTTATTTTTTTTCCGACCAACACAACACACATGAGGACTTGACTTAATGTTTGTTGTAGTACCAAGACTGACCTGTGAGAGGCAGCATGGTGCCACAGGGCATCCAGATTTACACAAAATACAAACAAAGAAGCGTAGTAGTAGTAGTTGTAGTAGTAGTAGTAGCATGAATATTTATTCTATATTCTAGAATAGTAGTACACAGTCATTTTATGAGCGTACATCAAAATTCAGTCCAATTGTTGGTATGCGTGTACCCCGCTCGGCGCACTTCCTCATTTGCACCACAGGAGGCGCTGTACATTTTCAGGAGGACCAGTGAACTTATTCCATATTTGCAGATGGCCAAAGCTATGCTTGACAAAAATAAATAAATAGTGCTTTGGCGCCACCCTGGTGCCAAGAATGTTGGAGTGAACGAAGGAGCTTCATTTACTCTGGCCATAACCTTGTCTAATGCAAAAGACTGCTTTGCTGCCATCTTGTGGCATCTATAGGTAAATGCAAACCTATTTCCTGTGAAGGTTATCAATTATTCACATTTATTGATTTACACAAGCACAGAACATTCTCCAAAGCAGCCGCAATAACTTGTGGACAAGGCATGCTAAAAAAAAAAAAAAAAAAAAAAAAAAAAAAAAAGATGTAAAAATATATGTCTATATATATATTGTTCGATGCAGGGTGGGGTGGGAGTGGGAGGGCATTTTTCGGTTATTAGTCTTCTGGAAGTGAGCATGATTTATTTTGTATTCCATAAACTGTTCTTAACGATTTGCTTTGTGCATCACTCTTATTTCTTTCCAATAAATACAACACTGCCCCTTAGAGGCCGAAATGTACAACTGCACATTCCCCCGCCACCACCCACAAATCTAAAAGCTGATCTTTGTCTGTCTTGTTGTGGAGTTTGACCTCGATGGCGTGTGTGAGTAATGTTGTGTCAACACGGATACACGAGCAGACGCGGATACAGACGAGATGTGATGGAAGGAAAGCGCAAAAAAAAAAAAAAAAAAAGACGCAGCAGCAACACAAGAGGAAGAAGAAGATCCAAGATGACATGTTACATCAAACACATTGACTCAAGGCCACACAGCTCACATACGAGATTATTTTCAGGGCCTACAGGATAAGATCAGTTAAATAATTAATGAAACAGTAGGGGGAGATCGTTTTTTTTTAAGTATTTTTTTTTTAATCCCCACAAAATTACACATAACTAGTACTAATAATAAATGAAATAAATACCAATAATTAAAAATCTACCTGTTTGAGAAGTTTAACAAGTTGCAATTTTATAACAAATTCTGATTATTATTATTATTATAATTATAATAATTATTATTCATTTTATTTATTTTTTATAACACAAAGAATAAGAAGATTAAAGCCGTATTTTTTCAAGATTGTTCTTAAAGAAAGACAAATTGCCAAATTGTAATATGATATTAAAGTCAGAATATAAGGAGGGAAGAAAGACAGATTTTAATAGCTGAGTTAAAAACAAAAAACTTTTAATAAATAAAATCACTAAAAATATAATTAAATTAAAAAAATATGTTAATTATTATTAATTGTTTTTATTTGGTATGTAACAAAATAGAAAATGAAACTGAGTCAAGATTTTTTTTGGGATTGAACAAAATAAAAAATGATACTGAATCAAGAATTTAATTATTTATATATTTATTTATTTTATTTTTTTAATTGGGACATTTAGTACCACTTCTTTTCAGACAACAGGATTCTTTGGCATTTAATAGAATAGAAAATGATAATTAAGCATTTTTTTTTAATTGGGAATTTTAATACCACTTTTTTTTTTTCCCCCAGACTGATACCAGTACAATTATTCACTCGAGTACTCACCAATATCGAGTACTGATACTCGTATACAATTTCAATTAACACGGATCATTGTGAATCCTATCGTTCTGATGCACATGAAGATTCACTGATGTGCCAAATGACCCCAGTATAGCACCAACTACTGGCAAGGAAGACTTACTTGATTTCAGATTATTTTTATTTTTTTCTTGAAGTATCGGTGGCTGGTATCGGCATCCTTGATGAGTACCTGATACCTTGAATTTATATTTTATTTATTACATTTTCTATTCTACATATTTTTTTAATTGTTTGTACAATTATAAATTAATAAACAGCAGAAATTCCACAATTAAAGTTCCCCCTTTACAGGTCAGCTTGCTGACATTTTAAAACGGGCACCCATGTTGAAAATTGCCCTCTTTTTGACTGTTCTGTTTACAACGCATCATTGTGGCCTGCTGAGACCCATCAAAAGGTGCAACATAGCATTTATGGGTGACACAAAAAATGCTGTGGGAAGAGAAAAAAAAAAAAAAAAAAAAAAAGACACATTGATGGTAGTAAAGCTGACAATGCTGGTGAGAAAACACACCGCAAGGCTGTTTGTAGGACATTTCGACACTGGGAGCTTCGAAGCAGATTTCAAATATTGAATTTTTGCTTATTTACAACCAACATTTGTCAATGTTGAGGTTGAGATATATTCAAAAGCTAAATCCAAGTACATATTGAATGTCAAATTGAAGAAATGAAAATTAGTTGTGCTTGGCTCGTGTTCAATTCAAACCTGCAGCCTTCGGAGGACGCCACATTCACAAATGAACGAGTCCAGCGAGACCATTAAGCTACAATTATGTGCATATTATAAACATATTCAATTAGAAGGCCATTTCTTATGCCGACTGGAGGAAAACACCCTGTTCCTCTCTTTCCACGTGATATGTAATCGCTTCAGAATGTACAAATGGCAACGTCATTATATGCTCACTAGGCACAAACTACATTTTGCCTTTACATGATTAAAGCTCAATTTTGAGAAGGATTCGTTTGCATAGAAAACGTCTACACGACATTTAAAGCTCAGCTCAAAATGTGTTGTAATACCAAATGATGTGTGCATATGCGCATTTGTAGTATAAATTTGTGTTTTTGACTTGCCACTACTGCTAATTTGTGAGCAGAGTAAGGCAGACTAGCTTTTAGCATTACACGTAGAGTAAATATTAAAAGTGTCCAAATATATTGATATGTGTGAATTAGCAAGTACAGAATATGTCTCCAGAATAAATTATTCAGCGGGCAGATTCATCCCATTCATAATGCATGGAGGAGAGAAAAATGTAAATAACGCCACAAAGAGGATGAGGGGCGAGAAAAATGTTTTTGTGTCACGACAGGGCCATGTTTCAGGATTTAATCGCGCACTCTCACACGAAAAAAAAAAAAAAAAACATGGAAGAAGTAGTGCAGTAGGTTAGAATTGTAATAAGGGCTGGGAATCTTTGACTGTCTCACGATTTGATTCGATTCGGAATCGATTTTCGATTGATAATGATTTGTGCTTCATTTTATAGATGAGCAAGTAATTGTCATGCTCCAGCCTGATTCGGTAATGCTAATTAGCGCGCTACTCGCGGCACTTTTATCCGTCAAAAGAACGGCTATTCATACAAAACACTTCAGGAACGTATACAGAGAAGCATCTTAACATTACTCACCGACATATGCTCTTTATATGCTGCAAAATATCAACTTTTATTAGCATACCTTGATCGTGACTTTTTTTTTCTTCTACTCTCTAATGTGGCAACAATTTAACTGTGCATCAGAACGTGCTGAACCACACTGCCCCTAAGTGGCCAAGTCGGGTACAACATGAACAGCGTTCCCAGTGCACAAACAAGGGCAAGACAGGATCAAATAATTTAAATAAAATATATTTTAGGTAATTTAAAATCGATTCTGGATTGAACTAAATGAGAATTGCGATCCTCATGAGAATTGATTATTTTGGAACACCCCTAGATAATGTTCAATATGTGTATTCTTTATCATTGTGTTGTGGTCGTTATTGAGCATGCGGAGCGACAGGATGCCGGCGGCACACCACAGAGTGCTTGCTGATATGAGCCAGCTGGATTGAATCCCACTGACCCACTTAGTGCTTATGTGGACAAATGTGAGCGGGTGCAGTACAGTAGCTGCTGTCAAATTAGCTGACTCACAGCAGGACTGCACAGTATCGCTGCCTGTCAACATGGAAACAGCCTAGGGGATTTTTTTTTCCCCGTGGCTCTAAATTGTTGCACAAATTTATAGTTCTTATACATACAGTATACACAGTATGTACATATTGTACAGCACCACTTTGTATACAGCAACGTCTGTTCTTAAAGCGCTTCATAAATAAAGTTGAGTTGAGATTGATCAGAGGTCACATTGAAGTAGATTCATTTCAGTTTTATTTTGAAATCCTCCATTGTTGCATCATTTTCATTTAATAAATTCTGTCTGAAGAAAATGTGATGCAACTGTGGAACGTTTTTATAAATTATGTTTAAAAGTTTATAATTACCATAACTTTCATGCTAAGTTCCATTAGCCTGTCTATCTCCCTTTGCTTAATGTTAGCATTAAGCTAGCAGACTTTCATTAGACGAATTATTTGGTTAAGTTGAACATTTTGGTCTTTAAATATTCAATTCTGTTGTACTTTATGTGTCACTTTAGCTGTTATAAAGTTCAACTGGGCGTGACGCGTATCTTGACGCAACAACGCGCTACATTTTTTTTTTTTGAGAAATGTGCGAGTAAGAGCGCTAATTAATTCTTAAAAAAAAAAAAGTGTCTTTCAATATGTTTTTGTGCAATTTAATAAGTTGATTTTCACAAAATGGCGGCAGAGTTTGGAACGTAGCCTCAGTGTCTCCTTCCCAAAAGGCTGTTTTGTGGGAAAACAAGGGCAATCCACCTGCATGCATTGTGTCTTTATTATAAATATACTGCATAAGTATCATATTCCAAAGTGCCGACTCGTGGTTGATACAAGAATGAAAAATCCCACGGCATGCCAGTCACCACAAAGATCGTCATAACCTCAGAAAGCGTCGCCAGCTGCTAATCAGGCTGTCTACGCCTGCTCAACTCTTCAACTCGGATCACTACATTGAGGATTATATGAGCAGAATACATCTTGAAAACTCATCAAATATACATCAAAAGAGACAGGAGTCGATTGTGTACAGTCGGTAAGAAGCCGGTTTGTTTGCATCACAGTGAAGAATCGCGGGTACAACAGGCGTTGTGTCCAAATTCAGAAGACTGGGTAGAAGTCGGCTGCATGACGTCACTCTCGGCGCGACTCCGTGCGTGCCGTCGAGTAGTCGCGCCGGGAGTGACGTCATGCAGCCGACAAATTCGCCCTTCAGGGGACCCAGCGTTGTGAATTGTACACAGGCAGGGAGTACTTCCGATTTTAGAAATACACAGCAGAAGGAGGTGCAGGCCTCACAAGTGTTTGTATATACAGCTCTGGAAATAAAATTGACACAACTGAAAAATGATCACTTGCTCTGATTTTGCTTTTGTTTGGCGAAAATTTGCATTTTTGTTTCAGGCTACGGCTTCCCAAATTCCAAATACACACATTGCCCTTTAGTGCATGCTCATAGATTTTAAAAAATAAATAAATGGTCCATTCTTTTGTTTTATTAAATTTTCCCCAAAGCTGTATAATTCATATTTTAATCCATTGATAATTTCAATTGTAAATGGCTAAAAAAAAAAAAAAAAAAAAGCTACGCTACGGTTACTACTTGGCCCACAATTACCTTTGTTTACTCAAAATATGGCCGACGATCTCCACACGCACGCTCACACACACGAGAGAGATCTGTTACAAATATTATCAAAAGATAACCTGTGACCGACAATTTGAACGTTAAAGCGCGCTCGCTGGCCACTTCATTAGGTACACCTGCGTCATCTCACGACATCCAATACAAAAAGAAACATCCAAAATGGCGAGACAATTTGTTTGATTAGTCTCTTTTTTTTTCATAGTACTCGTACAACGACTGTCTGACTAGTAATATTTCTTTCTGTAAACGCTATACTGTATTTCCAATTAACTCATTGACTGCCATTGACGGAAAAAGACGTCAAATAATGCATTTTTGCTGGGCTGGCAGTGAATGTGTTAAAAGTACACGACATACTAGTACACTCTTTCACCTCATTTGTAGGACAACATTGTTATTCTAGTAGGACGACTACATGTTCGGCTTAGTTCCATTTTGGACCAAATTCTAGGTTCGCCATTTCACACAATTTGGATCACTTTTGACCCAGCAAAGTTAAAAGTGTACTAGTGTGGACAAAGAGTACATGGACCTTAAAGGTGGATATCAAAAATACAAAATAAATGCTCACTCTAAAAGCAGTTGGGTTTAAAAAGTACTTAATTTGGGTCAAAAAGGGTCAATTTGACACAACTTTATGAAAAAAATAAAATAAAAAAAAATAAGAGTTGTTTTACATAGAGTAACATTTAGTTTTTTACATAACAGAGAAAGTTAGCTTAATAAAACCTAAGTAGTGGATCGGTCCAGTGTTGACCCAAATTGGGTTATTTCTGACCCAACTGTTTTGAGAGTACTTGAGTGGATTCCTTTTTACTTTTTTTTTCCTAACCAAAATGTTCTGTTTTGTTTTTAACCAGCTGTTAAAAAATAACGAACAGCCCAATTTGGGTCAGAAAATAGACATCTCTACTAACTTGGGTCAATTTGACACAAATTTGTGAAAAACAAAACAAAACAAAACAAAAACAATTAGACAAAACAACCCCCAAAAATTTAACTGTTTAGTACAAAATGACCCAGAAGGTTGCGTCAAACTGAACCAAATGGTGGATCCATCCAATTTGTACCCAAATTATCGCTGTTGTTGTTTTAAACCAAACTGTAAAAAAAAAAAAAACAACAACAATTTGGGGTCAAATTGCGCTACGTAATGATCGGTCCATTTTTTACCTGGGCTATTTTTGATCCAACTGTAAGTAAGTAAATAAATAAATAAATAAAATAAATAAATAAATAACCCAACTTGGGTAAAAAGTGACTGATCCACTACTTGGGTCAATTTGACCCAACTTTCTGGATGCTTTGCCCCAAGCAAAATGGCATTTTGTACAAAACAACCCAAATAATTGAGTCATTTTGTATAAAACAACAAAAAATTGATAATTTTGTACAAAACAACCCAAAAAATTGAGTCATTTTGTATAAAACAACAAAAAATTGATCATTTTGTACAAAACCCAAATAATTGACGAATTTTGTATAAAACAAAAAAATTGATCATTTTGTACAAAACAACCCAAAGAATTGAGTCATTTTGTATAAAACAACAAAAAATTGATCATTTTGTACAAAACAACCCAAAGAATTGTCATTTTGTATGAAACAGAATAAAAGATAATTTTGTACAAAACAACCCAAAGAATTGACTAATTTTGTATAAAACAAAAAAAAAAAAAGAAGATAATTTTGTCCAAAAAACCCAAAGAAATAAATCATTTTGTATAGAATGACAACAAAAATTGATCATTTTGCACAAAATAATCCAAAAAGTTGAGTCATTTTGTATTTAAAAAAAAAAAAAAAAAAAAAAAAAAAAGAAAAGACCATTTTGTACAAAACAACCCAAAAAGTTAAAGTAGTGGATCAGTCCAAGTTGGACCCAAATTAGGTTATTTTTGACCTGACTGTTTTTATAGTGTGCATTTTTTCCCCCCCTAAAGGTTGAATGTATTGTCTGTCCTTGGAATGCTGCAGGTGTCCCTAACGTTGTGTCCCGGGGGTGTCCGTTGCTACACTTTGAACGGTGGGACTCACAGTGCTTCAAAAGGTGGCAGCGCAAAAGAAGATTCCGGAACGTTTTGGCCCTGTGACAACAATTGAGACTTCAAACAATTTTTTGGCACATATATTTCCTTTTGCTTTGTGTACAAGGCTTGCGTAATCCCTTTGCGGGTTTCCCCCCCTTTGGTAATCCTCCGTTTGATGATGGCGAGGAGGCGCGGTCTCAGAACGAGGTTTCTCCTCCGGGAATGAGATTGTGACGGGCGGGGGCAGGTCGGGTCGGGTCGGGTGTCTCCGGGGGGATTTGACATCCTGGGACCGCCGCAGTCAAGAAGTCCAATGGGCTGCGACTTCAGGGACCAATCAGTTTGTCTCCAACAATAACCAGGTGGACGCTCCCAATCCCTCCCCTCCCGACCTCCCTTTGTGACTCAGCAGCATGTTTTGTTTTTTTCTTTTCTTTTTTTTTTTGCCTGTTGTCTTTTCCAAGTGCGAGAGAGAAACTTCCGTAAGATCGCAGGGCTAGAAAAAGAAGTGGCCGTTTTGGTTTTAGTCACACATCCAGGTAACAATTAGGTGGTACAAGACAGGCGGTGCAGGTGCGGGCCGGTCGGGATGCGGCTGCCTTAATCCCGGGATCAAAGTCAGGTTTTCACATTGACTAAAAGAAGGAAAAGGAAGCGGGTTAGTTAGTTGGCGAGCTGCCGTGCAACTCGCTGGCCATGAACAGTGTCAACGTTTACCACAAATCATTAGAGGCGCTGGATTAAGAGTTAGGAAGAATATGGCCTGACTAACATGGATTTTTTTGTTTTAAGAATGAAATTCCGATAGCCAGTTGATTCACTATTTAAATAAATATAATGAATACAATTAATTCATAATTCAAAAACAAAAATTGGAATTACAGGCAACTGTTTAACAATACTTGATCTAGTATCTAGTAAAAAGTGGGCCTTTTTTTATTGTTTGAATGTCATAATTTTTAATATATTAAAACATTTTTTTTTTAAATTGGTTTGTTTTTAACCATTTTACAGCAGATAATATATTAACTCATTCACTCCCAGCCATTTTCACTGAAGCAACCCCCTTCACTCCCGGCAAGGCCCACAGAATATTGTGTTCTATTGCTGTAAAAACATGGAACCCACCAAAAAGAAAGATTAAAATTTCTTCTTTCATCAGGAAAAAAAAAAAAAAAAAAAGTATATTTCTATCTGTTTCCATTTTTCAGCAATTAGCATTAGAATATAGCTAAGTTTCATCATTATTCATAAATCTGCCTAGAATTTTGGGGAAACAGCTTGTTTTCATCATGGCGCTGGTTGTTCTCTTATACTCTCCTGCCAACTTCTTGCCATTTTTGTAATTACTAACATTTTTTTCACCCATTCTCTACAGTTGAGAGGCTGCATCAAAGCCTTCTTTATGCATTAGCATTAAAAAAAAAATTCATCTTTGGGACACTAATACATTTAAAATAGAACGTATTTATACGTTTTTGGGAGTGAATGAGTTAATGATAGGCTACAATAAAATAGATTTTTTTTAACCTTAATGCATGACAACATTTGACAAACAATGACATTCAAACACCCCCCCCCCCCCCACCACCACCAAAAAAATAAAATATTAAAGAAAAATAGTAATTAATTGAATGCAAAAAAAATAATAATACACTTCCCCAGTCCAATAAAAAGGAATGGATTCATTTCATGAATGTACAGTGGACACTGGATTAACCTATTCACAGATTCTTTCAATTTTTTTTTTTTTTTTTTTTCCCCAAATTTGGCTTTTTCAGAGAAAGACCAATTATGTTTTATGTGGAAAACGCATATTGGAGGTTCATTAGCAAAGATTTTTTGGGGTTTGGGGAAAAAAAAAAATAATAATTTGTTTTTATCATTTTTCTGGAATGCATGTTAATTACATGTCTATTTTTGCAATTCATGGCTCATCCTGGTCTCTATCCTCCACTACAGTATGTAAATATCTGAAGCATCCTAAAGAATATTCACGTTTAACGAGAGGTTGTGAGCATCGACGACCACACTGAGGCCGTCACGGCCACATGTACAAAACAAACTCCGCCAAGGAAGATGATGCAAAATACTCAACTAAAAATTCCACATAACATAATCCGGATGAAGGTGATGTTTTTTTTCCCCCTTCATTTCTCAAGAAATGAATGAATCTCATAATGTCAAAAAAAATCAGGCATATGTGGCAACGTTGTGACAATTTGATGCACTTTATATGCCTTGGCGGAGGTCTTCTGCACTCTAACTTTCGATGCAGGCTTATAAGTGAACTCATCACAGTTGTGTTATGAGAATCCCTTTATTAGCCAGATACAAGAATATACATCAGGTTGTGTGGTACAAGGGAGAACAAGAGACTTCACATCGTGTGCAAGCAAACACAACAACGCACGCACGCACTCACTCACTCACAGCTCTGTGGCATGCAGTCGTTTGCAGCGGGAGGTCGGACATGCAAAAGGATGACAAATACGTCACATGGTGATGACAAATGGTGGAATGGTTGTATATTGATAACATATTTAAAAAAAAAAACTTTGAAAAATACTAAACTAAAACTAATACTAAATCAAATAAAAACAAATAATTTTCAAAAAAAAAATATATATATATATATATCCACTTAAATCCTCCTGTGGCTGGAGAATATCCCACTGAGTTACTTGCAAGGCTTTTTTACGCCACTACAATGAGGCACTCTAAAGCGGCCACACCAACCCAAATTCCCTGTCCACACGCTGGCTGTCTCACCTGACTTTTTTTTTTTTTTTTTACACCCTCACTCTTCCACCTTCTCCCAGGTGACATGCGCACACTCGTGGCAAACAACGAGGCACTGGAATTCTCATTCATTGCACGTTTTTAGCAATTATCTTCAAACGTGCAATTTATGTAGAAATATCTGAATTCACTTTACAACGTTTTTGTGATATTATTGGACTAATACTGATTCACACATTCTGTTTCTGGTATTCTGTAATATTGACAGTTTTTATAATTATAATAAATATAAAATAATATAATAATAAAAATAAAATGTTTTTATAATATTGGTCATTTCTGTAGGGGATGTAAAAGGGCCATTTTAAGGAAAATGTCATAAAAGAGTATATAACATGAAACTATTAACATATAGATTAAGAAATGAGGAGGAACTATGTTGAGGAAAAAAATAGATGATATGGAAACAAAGATGACATCACATACACGAATAACTGCGTTGATAATGTGGCAATCCAACTCTTCTGTTTTTTTTATGTCATTGGTTATAGAGTGGATTGCAATCTTTGAGTGTGCGGGGGTCAACTTTGAAATAAATTTTTAAGTTCTCAGGCGAAGAAGAAGTTCATAGGAGCGAATCGGCACAAAAACAAGGTAGAAAAGTGGGAAGGAGATGGAAAGCTTAAAGGTCAGATTTGGGACACTCACTGGCCAGGTTGACAATGCAGGCGATGATAATGAGCGTCCCGCCCACTAGCGACACCATGGCAAGCATCTTGGCCACGCGGCCCAGACGCACGGCGCCGTCCAGGTTCCCTTGCTCCAGGCTGTTCTTGGACTGGGGAGGAGCAAGAAAGAGACGGCCAGTCAGTCAACAGACCCATTTGAAATATAGGGAAAAAAAAAAAAAAAAAAAAAAGTGCTTCCATGCTGAATATGTGCTCTTAACAGACAGTATTTCAGTTTTCATAAGATCCAGTAAAAAGGTTTGAATAATCAAAAAAACAAAAGATGTCAAAAAACTCCATGCTTCGATTTTTTTCCCCCTTGTGTATAAAAATTGTCATTCAAGGGCGGCACACTTTTAAACACCAAACCATCATTAAATGCAAGAATTATAATTAAGTAATAATTTTTTGCAGCCTCATAATTAAAACATAAAGCCCCAATATACATTTACCGCAAAGGAATAGGATAAAAATAAATAAATAAATAATTTTTAAAAAATAAAATAAAAGACAAAGAAATGCTAGGAATATTTGGCGGTCCACATTAGTAGAGAATGCATGTTTATAATAACAAAAAATTGTAATTCCAAGCACATTCTACAAAAACTCTGATACACCTTCAATATACTATTTTTTTCCTGCACAAAATTAATAAAAGAAAAATACTAAATAAATAAATAAATATGTTGGAAAAAAAAACAATTGCCCCAAAAAATTATTTTTCATACCCCCCCCCCCCAAAAAAAAAATTCGACAAAAACTGATGAACCTTCTATATACATTTTCCACCAAAAAATGGCATTTGGCCCGCCCCCCCAAAAAAAAAAAATACACAAACAAAGGGGGAGGGAAAAAAAACAAAAACAAAATATTGAAAAGCAGTGAGTATTTACTGTATACTGTAGTCATGGAAACATGTTTATAATATCCACCAAACCCCACAAAAACAAAACAAAAAAAATCAGAACCCCACGGTCCCACCCCATCCAAATAAAATAAATTCTACAAAAACTCAATATCCAATATATATTTTCCACCAGAAAATGGGTGTGTGCTCACCCCAAAACCTCCCAAACAAAGGGCAAAAAAAAAAAAAAAAAAAAAAGTGGGTATTTTGGGGTCCACTAAAGTAAAGGAAACATGTTTTTCAATTCACCTCCCCACCCCAAAAATATTTTTGATTGTTTTTTTGAAGATTAAATACAGGACCCCTTAGTGGTTGCCAGCATGTTGACATGCTGCAAACAAAACGGCGACGCTGTAAATCTCACCATGATGGAGTAGACGAATCCCACGATGTTGATGGGCCACACGGGGCAGAAGCAGGCCAGCACGGAGAGCAGGAGGTAGTCCTTCACCTTGGTGCGGTCCAAGGGGGGGTTGGTGGCGATGCTGGAGTGGCGGGACAGCGAGGGCCTGGGGGAGAAGGCGGTGTAGGCGATGGAGCCCGCCCGGATGCCCTTCCTGGTCGTGGCGTGGTGCGGGTACGAGATGGAGTGCTGACGGTGGGGGGGCGGCGAGACCACCGGCGAGGAGTTGTCGCCGGCGAGGGCCCCGTTACCTGAGGGACACAAAATATCGTCGCGGATGGGCGCGATCCTCGATTTTCAAAGATCTTAGAGCCAACATGGGTGATGTCATAACTGTTACAAGATGACAAAGCTCGACTTTTCTCTAAATGGAGCTCCTCAACTCACATCAACAAAGTTTCTGAATTTACTGTAACCCGCTTAACTTTGGAGCCAGCCAGCCCACACACAAATCAGCTCGGCCATTTGCAATGTCGACGTCGACACTCACTGCTCTTGAGCTTCTCGTTGATGACGATGACCAGCTCGCTTTTAGACTTGCTGCGTGGGGGTCCGGCGCCGGCCGGGCTGCCGTTGCTGCTGCTGCTGCTGCTGCTGCACAGGAGCTGCTCGCCCACTCCTAGGGAGGGGCACGGCATGGCCACAGACACTTGGCTCAGCTCGGGCTCCTCCTGGTCCAGCAGAGACGGTCGCTCCTCTCCGGGCCAGGCGGAAGGAGACGACGACAACGGCATCATGTTGAGATGAGAATTTAAAACAAAAAAAAAACAACTAAGGAATGTACCTAAGGGAACAGATGAAGTCCAATGTGAATTGGTGTTCAAAGTCCTTGTTTTCATTTTCTGGAACTAAATCCTCTAAATCCCCCATCCACCAAAATTTGCTAGCAAAGTTCGCTGTATTTTTCTTCCCCCCCCTTTCGGATACCCACAATTCTTTGCTGGGGAGGTTGAACAGACGAATGCTGCACAAATTCAACATAATGGTATTGTCATGACGACAAATGGTGAGATGCAAACACACCAATAAGGACATATTATACATACAGTACAGTGCTGTGATAAAAGCAGCCACGCAGGTGTGCACACAACATGTGTACACAAACTAACAGCACAAAAAAAAAGAAAAAAAAAAAGGACAAAGCAAGGAAGGTAGAGGTGGTGGTGGGGGAGGACAAAGAACCAATCCTCACTAATTAGCTCGCTGCTTGTATACATTACTAAATAGCCATATTGGATTCTTACGTAAAACAAACACAATAATAATAATAAAAAAAAACAGCATCCTCAAACACAAAATGTGCCCAGTAATGAAGAAAACCCACAAGAAACTGACCTTTTTTTGTTTGTATTCCGACGTTTTGTTGTCAACACAACAGCAGCGACTCGACTGTTAGCATCGCAGGTGATTCAGCCGAAAGGAAAATAAGAAGAAATGTTTGCCTGTGATTGTGTTGGCGCATCCGCGCGGAGGGCATCCGAGTGTGAGGATGAGGATGGCGAGGAGGAGGATGCTTGTCGAGCTTGGATGGAGAGGGGGCGGGCCCAAGAGATAGCCGACTTGAGGGATGTGGACAAGTGAAAACAGACGACGTGCTGATGTTTATAGAGATGGTCTATAACATTTATTGTGCGTATCGATCCGTGTCGAACTGAGGTTGGGATGGCGAGATTTTAATTCCATCAAGGTTTTATGGCTGGCTGGGGGTCCAGATATCACGGTTATTACGTAGGGAGCTATAACATGCACACAAAATGTTAATTTGCGGCCACGAAAGAAGGTGCATACACTAAAAGACTAATTTGAGTTTAACATTTCCATAATCGATGTGGTTGGGTAAGTAAATGGAGCCCACCTCCGCCAAGAACCACGTCCTCTAAAGTACGGTTTCGTGGGAGGGTGCGCTCGATTTACTTACCCACCTGTCCAGGTATTATAACATTACTGCATTTCATGAAATACAGTACTCAGGTATGGTATGTATTGGTCTAACAGTTCACACAAAAAAATATTTTGCCACATTTAGCTTCAACAATGTTTAAAGTGAATTTTCAAATTAGATAATATAGCTAGTTAAATATTACGACGGGTTATATGGCGACGTAACCCGATTTTGTACGCGATTTATAAATGAAAAACCAGCTCTAAGTGAAGGTGCTCTTCAAAAAAATAAATAAAATAAAAATAAAAAACACCACAGAGGCCAGTGAAACATCACATGGAAGGTCGCTGCTGTCATATTTGAAACAGTTGTGTAAGGATGCATCGCATTAACTTCATGTCAAGAACACAAAAACAACCTTGGACGTGTTGTGATTTAAATAAAACATGCTAGCGCGCCATCTTGCGGCGCACAAGGATAACACGCATACACAAAAACGGATACATAATAGTTTTTTTGTACTTTACGTAATGGCAATTGCATTATTTAACATTCCAGTCAGTCCAGACTTGGCGCCACCATTTCATATCTATATATATTTTATTGCGTTTCCTGAAAACCACATTTCACAAATATATTGCTTTTGAGATCCTTTATAAATTATTTTAATACTAATTTTAGTATTACTCTAATTAGTTGAAGGTTACAAACCAATTTTTTTTTTTTTTTTGCTTTAATGTACTAGCAGTGTTAGCTGTGATGCTAAGTGGTCAAGAAGAAACTATAGCTGCACAATTAAAACAATAATAAAGGCTGTCTTTTTGATCATGACCGTGTTACGATTGTTTTCACATAGCAACCCCCCCTTGTATGGTATGGAATTTTGTCATTCTTGGTCCACAAGTACTTCCGGTGTTTTAGGGCAAACTCCAGGAGGTATACAGTTTCTTTCATTAGCCCCTCCCCAATATAATCCCAATTGGACTGCTGCAGCTCCTTTTCCTACGCTTCCAGAGAAAGCTGGATTTTTGACAGTGTGTCTCGGGAACTCGGGCAGTTCTGACACACACAATCACCTGTGGACCTGTATGAAGACAAGTGTATGCCATTCCAGAACGTGTCCAATCAAACTAATTTACAAATGTATAAATGTCAAGGATCAGTAGAAAAAGGGTGCACCGATACTCAATTTTGAATTTCATGGAGGGTTATAAATACTTCTGCACAAGGTGATTTCTTAGTTGTTTTTTTAATAAGCCTGTAAACATTTCAGGGAAAAAAAAAACAAAAAAACAAAAAAACATTTGTCACATTTGCATGCAAAACTTTGAAGGGGAGGGGAAAAAAAAAAAAATCCATTTTCAAATAAGGCAGTAGGCAAAAAAATACATTCTGAACACTTACCAGATGCACTGTATGCCATTTACACTCTATATACATATTTACATTCCAATACATTTATACGGGCATCAACAAGCCTCCCCAAAATAAAAACGAAGATGATCACTTTCCCATCACACTCAAAAGGTTTGCCTGGAGGAGAGCGAAGAAGGAAAAAAAAACAAAAAAAACAACAAAAAAAACGGTTAAGTCGATACACTGATTGGCCACTTCATTAGGTACACTTGCGCAACACACTTGCCTTCATAAAGGTGGAAAATCTTTTCTCCGTCATACCCTCCACTTGACCGAGATCCTCCAGCTGCATGACGACAGTTCCAATGTTACACATAGGAAGCTCAATGTTAGGGGGGGGAGGGGGAAAAAAAAAAAAAAAAAAAAAAAAGTACCTGAGAGAAAACGCCGCGGACTTCCCGCCAGCCCAGGATGAGCTTGGCCTTCTTGTCGCCGATCTGTTGCAAACTTTTCAGCTCTTTCAGCGAGCCCGTGTTGAGGATGTGGAGAATCTTCTGCCTGGCCTGCTCCACAATCGACTTGTCCAGCTGGGACTCCCAGCCGCTCAGCAGCATGTTCTCTTTGCCGTCGGGAAGCTGGGTTGGGGGGGAATATTCAGGATGATCAACTTTGTTGTGACATAGTACATCTTCCCCATGCAATTTGGAAATAATGACATACACAACAAGACACACAATGGCCGTGTGTACGTGTGACATATGTACACGCACACACCGCCAAGCGAGACGCTGACCTCAGCCTTGTCCGGAAGCGCAGCGGACACTTTCTTCTTGACACACACCGACTGCTTCCTGACGGTAAGCGGCTTGTACGACTGCAGCACTGCAAATTAGGCCATGAATAATCCACACCAATTCTATTTTTTGCAGTGACGCCATCTTGCTCAGGTTTGCAACTAGAATGGCTCATTCAAGTCGGGAACAAATGTTCATCAGCATTTCCACAAACACTGTACAATACGTGCCTTTCAGTGTGACGCACTGACAGACTGATTAGTAGGGGGGAGGAATTGACCATATTTGGACAGTAACAAACTTGTAAAAACTGCTGTTCATTAGAGTGCAAAGTTTGTTGACATGGGGAAGAAGAAGAAGAAGAAAAAAAAGCCAATTGGAATACTTGAATTGTCGCATGGCAAATCCTTACAGTGCTCCTGCAGCGGTTGGACCGTAGCTTGCTGCGTGTTGCCTTTTGTGTCGTGGGCCTGTTTTTGCTGCAGAGGCGCCGCGCTGCTCCTGAAGTTCGTCTCCTGACCGGAACTCGGCTTCTCCTGAGCCAGCTGACCGAGGAGCCTGGCCTTCCTCTCGCACTCCTGCTGCTCCTGCTTGAGTTCCTGCATGGACAAAGTCGAACGGCGAAATATACGGGTATTAACAATGATGTACAACTATTTCATCAAAGAGGAAGTGCACCCCAAACATTTCTGGACAAGAATACGTTTTATGTGACCACACTAGTCTAAACACGTAACTTTGCTGTCGGAAGATAAATTCTGGCGGTATTTGTGAGTTCACCAACAAGCGGCGAATACATCTTGGACCGCTCCCGCAGGTATCTGCCGTTCCCAACCACCCAATCACGGAGCGACATTGTGTTTGGGGGCAGGATATAAAACTGACGAAACCAGCGCCGACGCAGGGGCTAACAAACAAACCCAACATGGACGAATGGACGCCACAATTCTGTTCTCGCAGAATTACTCACTGTTTCCTTGTTGAATAGCGAGTGTGAAATTGATTTACTTGTATACAAAAAATTAAAATACTTGTATACTCACAGTTTCATGTAATGTTCCCTCATTTTCCACTGGGGTTAGGTTCCAAAAAATACCCGCAATAAATGAAATCCGCGAAGTAGTTAGCTTTATGTTTTACAACTCTCATAAATGTTTTAAGGCTCTAAAATCCCCGACCGCACAATTTATACACTTTTCTCATTGAGGCAGTTGCATGTTCTCACATTTCTCTCTTGTTCAAACATTGACAATGTTCAAACCTTCATAAATTTTATAAAATGGGTATATTACTGCAAAAAAATATGCAAAATTGCACTTAAAAAAAAATCCGCGATACAGCGAGACCGCGAAAAGTGAACCGCGTTATAGCGAGGGAAGACTGTACTGCATTTTGTATACAGCGATGCTTTTTTTTTTTTTAAAAGCATTTTATAAATAAAGTTGTCGAGTCATCTTCAGTCAACAGCAAGTGGCAAAATGGCCGCCCCCTGAGATGGATAGAAACAGCTGGATTTTCCCCACAACTCCTATTCCACAAATGTAATATTAAAATCAGAATGTCATGTTTAGACTAGTGAGGTCACATAACATTTTTTCTTCCACTTTAAACAGATTTTTGCTTGACATTTGAAACCAGATGAGGACATTTTACTTGCTGGACGTGGGCAAGCTACCTGGATCTCTTTGCGAGCCGCATCCTTCAACATGCTGACCCTGTCTTGCTTCTCGCAGCACATGATCCGCTTCTCCAGCGCAAGCAGCCTGTCCATGACTGACGATTCTGACACACTTGAATGAGGAGAGGACATAAGCAAGAAAACAGCAAAAAAAAAAAATGTCGGGACGGCCGGATCGGATGTTTTATGAATTACAAGTCGGACGCGCTCGCCCGCTGACAGATGGCGAGAGAGCAAAGCGGATGCGGGGAGCAGCGCAGATGGTCGCTTTGTGAATACGCTCGGCAAAATCTTGGCAGAGCTCAACAATTACGCAAATGAAAGTGCGTACGGCGTTTCGCACCTGTGCAGGTGAGCGGGCGGCGAGGTGGAGGCCTCCTGCTCCGCTTTCTTCTCGTCCTTCTGTTTCTTCTTGTGAGGCTCGGTGCCAGACGGCCCCGCCTCGTGCTCCTCTCTGGCCCGTTTGACTAGAGGCGAAGGGGGGTGGGGGACAGTTTAGTATGCAGGGCACAAGACGGAGCGAGATTGTTTATCTGGAGCGATGCCACGACGTGATTCCGGACCGCATTGCAGTGGCTGAATTAAAGCCAACTTGAAGATCTGAAACTCTGATGCTGCCTTACGATCAAGTATGAGTAGAATTTCATGAATTACACATAGTAGAGCTGTCAAAATTCATTGACAAGTAATCAATTAATTAATAACAGAGTAATTGTTTGGAGCCATTATTTTCTATTTATTCATTTCTTTTTTAAATTGTCCAAATCCTCGGATTTCTGCATATCGGCAGTAATTCTTCTGTGTTTAACCAAAATAAGACATTTGCAAACATCAGTTTTTACTTTGGAAAAAAATGACCAAACCCGTAACAGTACATCAATCCCCAACTTTCTTTCTTTTTTTTTTTTTTAAGCTAGACAAACAAAGTACAAAATAAACACCAGAAAATTGTTTGGCCATCACCTGGCAGCACAGCCACGGTCTCCCGGGTGAAGGGCTTGTTGACGATGAGCTTGGACTTGGCGGCAAAGTTGAGCGCGCTGACCGTGTCGAAGCAGTACTCGTACTCGGGGGCGATGTTGACGATCATGAGCGAGTGCGCCGAGCCGCCGAGCGAGTCCTGGAGCAGGCGCGTCAGCTTGCTGTCCCGGTAGGGCACGCGCACCGCCGCGCCCGACTTGAGCGAGTCCACCACTTTGCTGAGGGTGAAGAGCGACAGGTTGATGGCGCCGCTTTCCTTCAGCCGGATGCCCTGGTTGCCCGTGCGGCGGTTGTCCTCCGAGCCGGCCAGGTCCACCAGGTAGAGCTTGCCCGTCTGCTGGCGGCGGGGGAGGCAGCGCTGAGTGCGCACCACCTTGATGAATGCAAAAAATAATAATTTGAGCTGAATGAAAGTACAGGACAAAAGCAAATGAATGTCAAGGGGAAAGAAAGAAGAAAAAAAAAAGATAAACATGCTTGTACCTCTCCCAGAAAAGTCCCAGAAAGCCCAGCAGTTGCTAACGGGAGTGGTGCCAAGAGAGGATTGATGTTAGCATCGGCTACCAAATCCTGGCCTACTGAGCAGAGGCCACGACCTGCTAAGATGCTTTTTAGGGTTCAAGTCAATGGGTGCCCAAACCTTTCCTTCAAAAGGGCCAGATTTCTAAAGTTCTAATAGGTTGAGAGTTGTACCTATCTAAACATGTGCAATTAATCAAAATTAGGGAGGCACGATATCAGTGGCCGATAATTAATCGGCAATTATCGACCAATTTGACGTCAAATAGATGAACCAGATAATAGAGAAATCTGCCGATAATTATCAGCAATTTGATTTCATACCGATAAACCAGATAAAGAAATCCAGCAATAATTATAGACATGCCACGTTGGTTCATCTCTTGCGGCTCATATCAATAAAATTCGGCTTCATGGTGCTTTAGGTACATTGAAACATTGTGCAAAGTTTATACAATGTTTCAATGCATTTGTTAGACTTATAGTAGGACTCAAAAGCATATTTGTATTCAAATTAATTTTGCAAACAATTATTGGCTTACTTATTGACAATGGCACCTTTAAAATTATTGGTTTATCGGAATTGGTTGAAAATAGCATTATTGTGCATCCCTAATGAAAATTCAGTTGCAATATCAATTATTACACTCCCCAATCTTTAAAAAAAAAAAAAAAAAAAAAAAAAAAAAAAAAAAAAAAAAAAAAAAAAAACTACTTTGAATTTTTAAAATTGATACACTTCCACCTTTTTAAATTTAAAAATTAATTTAATAAATTTTGTTCCAACGAAAAGGAACTTGCATAATTAGCATTTCAAATAATTTTGTCTTAATATTTTTTTAAGTTTAAAAATGTTCTAGTTTGTACCAAACAAATTATAGACCTAATCATGATCTAAATTTATTACCAAAATAATCGTGATGAACATTTTCTTCATAATTGAGCAACCCTATACCAATGCAATAATGTGACCAGATATTGGGGCCGATCACACGATTCAACTGAAAAAGATTTTTTTTTTCCCCTTAGTGTCTAAAGTCAAGAATAAACCTTAGATTTCTTTACTTGATTTTAAACACATCTAACTTAGTCATATAAAAAGTTTGGGAGACTGTTTGGTAGCGATGTATCGAGAAGGGCAATATCGTGATATTAAAACTGCCACAATATCGTCATCGTCATGTTCACGATATTTAAAAGCAACACATCTGTTAAAAAAAAAAAAAAAAAAAAAAAGTTACTGATTTCCATTTGCGCAGTTCTAGCACCCTCTGGTGGCTATTTTTTTCGTGTAATAAATTTTCATTAGGGATGTTTTGGCCCTTTAAAATCTACACTAATCGTCAGATGAAGGTGACCATAATATGCGTGTGAACTGAGTCAATATGCGGAGGAACTCAATGTGTGTGTGCATTAAGTAAGCGCCTCAATATTAAATGTTATTAGAGATTGTAGGTGGTTTATATGCATTGCTGTTATGTACAAAAGCACAATATTGTGCCTTTTTTTTTTCTTTTTTTTTTGACAATGCCACTTTCAGTACATGCCACAAATGGCTCCCCATCCTGAGTTTGGACACCACAAGTTCTCACTCAAGCCACCCAAACGGAGATTCCAAGAAAGCCACGAGTGCCAGACACGGCAAGTGGTTTCCGCGCAAACCTTTATGAGGAGGACAACATGGCTGCGGCTGGAGCGCTGGTTGAGTTTGGTGGAGGCCGTGGTGCGATTGAGGCTGGCCGGCCCAAAATGGCGCTCAAAGTCAGAGAAGGACGAGATTGTCGTGTGCGTGAGGCCCGGGATGAGGATGTTCTTGTCTTTGTCTTCCCGAATGGGCAAATCCTGGGAGTTTGGAGACAGGAGATCCAGGACCTGAATGGTGGGGTTGGAGGACGGCAACATGAGCGCAACTGCAAACTACTTAAAGAAAAAAATAATTGAACGGTCTAACACCGTGATATACAAAGAACACAAAGATAACCACCACACCATACCTTCTCATTGTATATTTCTAAATAAGACATTCCAATGGTGTAGTCCCAACCCTCGTCCTCATTCTGACCATTAATCAAGTTGAAGACTTCCCCAACAGCACGAGGAATCACACCAGGCAGCTCTGAACTGCCCAACATGGTATGCGTCTTGCCTTAAGAGAAGAGAGAGCGAGGGGAAAAAAAATAATCAGGGAATTAAGCCCACGCAAACATGAATCGTAACAGAGCACATCAGTTAAAACGAGAACGGCAACATACCGGCTCCTGTTGGCCCGTAGGCAAAGACGCTAGCGTTCTGGCCCCTGGTAATGTAGGGTAGAATGGGCTTTACCGATGACAGGAAGACTTCTTTTTGTGTTGCTTGTGCACTGTGGAACACGTCGAAGCTGAAACGGGAAGTCAAGAATAAAAACAATAGGACACTTTATCAATTCAGTTTGGCAAACAAAATCTCCAACGCACCACAGAATGTGACATAAAAATTGAGTTAGAACATTTAATGTCATTTGCTGGGAAGCTTATTTAAAAAAAATACTATATACATTTGAAGTGCTTGATGGAAAGTTTTGAACAAAGACAGACATATACTTACTGGTATTTCAGAGTTTCTGTTGCATTCCTCCAGTTTACAATCTCCAGGTTCTGTGAGTCCAGGCCTCTCACGCAAGGTCCCTCGCCTCGCTCGTCCTGTTTGTCCATAAACGGCCGAAGACGAACCGCAACCTTGACTCGGGAGATTTTCTTGCGTCCGCGGTCTGAGACCGACACGCGCTGGGCCATGTTTTTGACTCCTGAATTAGATGTGCAAAGTGGGCGAATAAGTCGGTATGCCGTTTGGCTAAAAGAAAATGTAATGAACAACTGCTGAAACGTCACTGTACATAAAAACTTAATTTGACATGTATCAGGGGAGAAAAAAAATCGCGAAACGAGTCAATGTTAGCGGCTAACTGCTAACCTACAAGAGACGCAAAACTTAGCATTTTATTGAGTGATTAAAAAGCATACTGTATATATCTATCTATCACTTACCTGTGCTGTGTACTAAGTGCCAGAAAGGATGCCTTTTTTAATGTCTTTAATAGTGTCCTAAAGTCAAATTCAGCAACATTGTGTAGGCCGCTCTTTAACAATGGCGAAACAGGAGCTCCAAACAATCTAACCGAAATCTTTTCAAACGAATGCCCACGAAAACGGAAACGGCAATCAGCCAATCAGAACGCAGGCCAAAGGAGCTCCACAACATTCGGCCAATCAGAACCCGCTACATATTTGCCACGATACAACGCTGTATTTCTTAAAAAAACAAAAAACTCTAATCAGCATTAAAACAATAGCAAATGTAAAATGCCTCTATTTATTCACATGTAAGTCAATTAATTTCCTCGAGTAGTGGGACGAATTATATTCCCGCCAAGGTTGACCACACCGGAAGTGGCACCGGACGCAGATTTCCAAACGTTACATTTCCTACACGGAGCACCAAACGTGAAATGGGTTGGGGATACGCAAAATAAATAATAATATATGCACGAAAATACTAACTGTGGGCCACAATATACAACGTGTGCATGAAATGCTAATTTGTAGTTTCAATATAATTTCCAATAACAATTTGAAGGTCTAGGTTGATAAATGGAGCGCACTTTCGATATAAATTGCCCCACGGAATGGCCTTGCCCCACAAGAAAAGGTGCGCTCGATTTAGTTATCCACACTGTCCATAAAAAATATAAAATTAATTATTTGCATTTCGTGCACACATTCTACCCATTTCGTGGCCAAAAATGACATGTTTGTTCGTGGTTGTGTCGTGTGCGCCGTACCTACGAACCGCTGCCGCACTTTCGTCACAGCACTGGCTAATCCGCATGATGTTGAAGTCAGCGCGGGTGCAAAATCAGCAGTCCAAAATGGCGCTTTGTTTACGTATGTGTTTTGTCGTGCAGTTATGATAATGGGGCGTTTCGCCGATTTCATACATCGTCGGGGATAACTTTACGCTTTCAGCAAAGACAACACCCAGCGATCGGTAATGACGAGCCAGCGCGCTAACGTTTGTTTGTGTATGACTTTCCATTCAGAACGTGGGAAGTTAGTCAGTCAAATTGGGGTTTGTTTCTTGTGTCTATTTGCTCAGATCACACTATGTAGTCTTGTGCACATCAAATGCATGGTCTTCCTAGTTTTTCCCGATTCCGGGTCGCTGTTTTGTATGAGCCTTCTGCAAATATTCCTGCAAAAGGCATTCCATTCATCCACTTACTGTATCTAATAGTTTTTCTTCTCTCTGGTTCTTTTTGATCTTCCTCGTTTTTAAGTCCCCTGTAGCTGCTGTAATGTACTTCCATCTGCATCATCAGATGCCCAAACCACATCAGTCTTGCTTGTTGTGCATTGAAACTTGTGTAACATTCGCTGACTGCCGCCAAATAATTATTTATTATTCGATCTTTATTCACTCCAGACTCAATATAATCTTTTTCGTAACGTGTTCCTAATGTAATCAAATCCTGTAGGATATACAGTACATACAAGTTAAATAGTAAGCTACTAGTATAACATCTGTGGATTTATTTATTTTTTTTGCTTACTCCTTAAGAGTTGACCTTAGTGAAGGATGCAGGCTGAGGCCCCAGATGTGTCCCTACGTGAGGGCATCCAGGCTCTTGGTGTCCAAGAGGCGGAAAGTAAAAAGGAAGAATGCAAACAAGAGGAAAAAGTCACGGAGCAACAGGATGCTGAGATGACTGCTGCACCAGTGGAGAACACCGCAACCACGGATGGAAAAGGTCAAGAAAGTGAGGCATGACTTTGATGACTTATAAAAGCAAACATGTTAATGATGTAATTGGTATAAAATGCATTTAAAACAATACAATGAATGACATAAAATTTCCTCCAAGCAATGATGACAGTTGTCCTTTTTTCCCCCCCCCCGTACCAGACCAAGACACAGACCTGCTCGAGGGTGACAAACATACAAACGCACCTCAGTCAGTGGCGGTAGAGGACGTAGAAGGGACTCGGGCGGTAGACAAGGACGGCGAATGGGAGCTGGCGTACAGCGACGAGGAAATGGAGGACCCCAAGAACTGGATGCCTCTTCCTGCTGAGATCAAAAGACTCTATGAGCTCCTGGCCAAAGGCGAGATGCTGGAGCTCAACTTCGAACCCCTTCCCCGGAGGCCGCCCACGCCCGAACGCCCCGTGTCGCCCGAAAGGGAGGATGAGGAGGACGAGGCAGAGGAGAGAGAGAGGAAGGAGCGGGAGCGCAAGTCAGTATGACGACAATCCTTTCAAGGCCATTTTAGTGGATTATGGATTTTATTTCAATTTTTTTCCCCCCAGGCCTCCAAGTCCGACCGAGTTTGACTTTGATGAGGAGCAGCAATTGCAAGCCACCCCGAAAAATTCCTTCATTAACAGACGTAGAACACCAGGTGAGCTGTCCGCCCAAGTCTTCACTATCAGGTTTTATCATCTACAGAAAGCCGTTTGAGCAGTTATTGCATTTTTGTGGAGTTTTTAATTCTCCCAGTCAATGTCAAATAAATCCTAATCATAATTAAAACAAACAAACAAACAAAAAAATAGTTTGCAAAAACGTTTTTTGTTTTTTCGATTCTAGTTCCTGTTACTCGTTTGTATTGTTTAACTCTGAACTTTGGCCCCTTCAGGGTCGTCGGCTCGCTCCTCCGTCAAACGGGAGGCCAGGCTGGACAAAGTGCTGTCGGACATGAAGCGCCACCGCAAAATCGAGGAGCACATCATGCGCACGGGCCGAGACCTCTTCAAGAGCGAGAAGAAGCTGGAGGCGGCGCTGTCGCCCAATAGCCAGAAGGAGCGAGACAAAGAACGGGAGCGAGACAGCAACCCCAATACCATCTTCTCACCCAGGCAGAGGAGATACTGAACACTTGTGACAAAAAAATTATTGACCCGGAGGATCCCCGTGTACATTTTCCATGGCGCTTTTCTAAAGTTGATTTTTTTTTTTTTTTAATGTAACAAGCTTTGTATGTTTTCTATGTTTTTGTATTATGACAATAAACATGCTAACCTGGGAGGACTGATGATTTGTGTTGTGCGTGAATATGTTTAAATAGCATATTTAACCATCATATGGCCCCCTACTAGTCTAAACATAGAATTGTAATTAATATGCACTCGTGGAATAATGTATGAATAAAGTTACAATATACAAACGGTTTTTTTTTTGGGTCCATGTCAGGCACTGACCTGTATATGACTGGATAGCCGATAGCCCATACACGTCAGTGCAAGCCGTTGACGTCACAGGGCGGCCATCTTGCTACTCCCACCTCTCGAGCAAGTTACCGTACGTACAGATGAGACATACAGCTCGTAGGCAGTTAGTATAAGGCCGGAAACGGGGTGGGGAGTTTGTGCCGGGGTGGTCACTATTTTTTAACAAGTAAAAAAAAAATTAATAAAAACTAAAAAGTGGACAGTATGTGGTGCTTTGAAGACCCCCTTTTTCTTTTATCGCTCAGTTTCTTAGACCCCAATATTAGATTTGCCAGAGGCATCTTTTAATTAGTTATAATTTTTTAATAATAATATATATATATATACACACACATACACGATAAATCATGCTGTTTCAAATATTCTCCAATTTCAAAACTGTAAATGTATAGGATCGTGTACCGAGAAACGTTTCTTGGGAGGAGCAATATGGTGGCCTAGTCTTGGCCTATCGTCTATCCAGTCGTATAGCTAGAATATATATAGATCAGTGATGTCAGGGGGCAGCCATTTTGCCACTTGCTGAAAATGACATCACAGCTGCTCAGCTAACGACGAATCACAGCTCACCCGTTTTTGAAGCTTGGTCATGTGACATTCGCAAGCTGAGCCGTTATTGGCCATTAGCCGAGGTCTGAGCAACTGTGATGTCATTTTCAGTCGACAGCAAGCGTCAAAATGGCTGCCCCCGAGATAGATGGATTTTACTGCTTTCCGCATGTTCCACAAACACAATAGTAATCAGAATACCGTGTTTAGACTAGTGGAAGCACGTAGAACATATTATTGTAAAGAAAATTGATGGGTTGACTTTGCTTTTAATATCCACTGCAATGCCATAAGCCTCACCTGTCAATTTTCTGAAAAGAAATAAACAGCTCAATCAAGAAGCACGTGAGACACGAATCAGGACAGAGAAGTATATTTCAGATAAGTTGGAGTAACATTACAGCCTTCACATAAGGCTCAGAAGCATCGAGTATAATATGGATGCATAAATATGCATTCAGAACCACAAACCAAATAAATAAATAAATAAATAAATACTTACAAATAAATAACAAGCATTTGGTGGAATATACAGTACGTTCGGGTCAGGGTCAGCATCTTGGCTTGGCGGGGCGGGTTTGATGGATGCTCTGTGTTCGACATGCCCGGTTAGTAGTCCAGATGTTTTGGCACACGCTTCCGTCTTCATTTGTTTCTTTTTCTTTCTTCTTCTTTTTTTTGGAAATACATACATACATACATATATATATATATATATATATATATATATATATATATATATATATATATATATATATATATATATATATTTTAGCCATGACCCATTTCCAGCAGAGTGCAGCTGCAGCTTTAAAACAAACACATGAAGTGACAAAGATTCATAGAACCTGTGGCGCAATTTGCACAATGTAAAAAGGTCTAATAAAAAAATTAAAAAATACTGAACTCAATATTTTTTTTAAATGTTCCACACCAGGCTTCTTCGCTTTCGGCAAACCGGCTGCATGTAAATTACAAGGGAATGTTTCCCCACAATGCTGTTTTCCCTTCAAACTGCAACACTGCCAGTTCCTTAATAATGCCCTTAACAATACTTAAAAAATACCATCTGTGAGATATTTTGGCCAACTGAACAGATGTTTGGTTTTTTAGTCAAAACCCACTAACACATCCGTCCTTTTCAAAGTATGCATTCACCTCCCCATCGGTCCATGGAATGAAGTCGTATCTACAATTAGCTGCGCGAGGGATTCGGGGTCGATTGTGTAAACCAACTGAGGTGAGGTGGCATCGATAAACACTAAATGGAAAAAAAAATAAAAAATGGAACACCGCCCTAATACTGACATCGGAGCTATGTACACACCTGTCACCCCCGTCTCGTCTGAGGATGAAAATCAAATCAAAAGCAAACTAAAAGTGGAAAAAGGGGGATAAGGCAGCAGAATACAGTCTTATGAGATCATCTCCCAGTCTGCTTCTTACATGTTGTTAGAGTGACAGTGACTACATAGAGGATACAGAGAAACACTAACAAGCCGAAATGTCCTTTAGCCAGGATTTTTTTTTTTCTTTCGTCTTCTTGGTTGCTATAATTGAATTCGGCCGTCCCGTCTACAGCAAATGTTCTAACATACAATATAATACATTCCTACGGACCCGCTCGTCGCGAGAGGTCACGATTTTGATCTACATGAAGGGGGAAAAAAAAAAATCGGTCGCCTACGGCTAATATCCTCTCGGGTCAGCGTGTGATCCTTTCCTGTCACAGTGCCTGATGACATCATCAGAGTGCGACGGCGGCACTCGTTATGTTATTCCTACCAAAATGAGAATTTGAGGACACCGTCTGTAGCTTTTCTATTCCCCCCCCCCACTTCGCCATGTTGCTACTTGTTCCCCCACCCCCCTCCCACCCCAAACACCCGTGACATTGGTACATTCGCCTCTCATCCCGCCCCCCCGACTCCTCTCAGTGGGTGGCCAAGTCTGGCTCGGCGGAGGGCGCTCTGTAGCCGTTGGCCGGCTGGAGCGCCGTCGCCGCCGCCATCCCGCCGTCCGTCGTTGTCGTCGGGCCGGCGCACCGTCTCTGGGAGCGGGAGGAGCCCGTGAAGAGTCGCAGGGCTCCCCTACAAATGAGGGAGAACCAATAGAGCTGCGGGGCCATGAGCAGGGCGGCCCCGAGGTTACAGTGCCACGGCACCGACAGGGGGACCAAGTGGAAGGGGATGGACGCGTACCTGCGCCGTGATGAGAAAAAAAAAAAAAAAAAAAGGGAGGGGGGCATGAGGGGATTTTGAGTCATTAAATGCAAGCGCGCAGGATGTGAGACTTGCAGACTCCTCAAGATGAGCGTTAAAGAGGGCAGAGGTGGGAAGAAAAGACGTACCTTCCATAGACGTAGTAGAGGTAAGGGAAGAGGAGGACCCGACAGATGAAAAAAGTGATCAGCATAAGAGCCCCGTTGACTTTGTGGAGGAGTGTGTGTTGCTGTTTGTACTGGGAGCGGGAAACAACAACAACAACAACAGCAACAAAAAAAGAGGGCAGAGAGAAAAAGAGAGACAAAGAGAAGCAAGCAGTTTGCTGTGAGTGGACTTTGTTCATCTTTCAAACCCTTATATACTCTATGTGGCGGTCTAATTGACAGCAATATGCTCAATTCGTGGTTCAATTTTTTTTTCCTTTTTCATCATCTAATAAAATAAAATAAAATAAAAAACAAAACAAAAAAACACTTGGATCTCATACTACAACCATCATGACCAACAATAAAATTAAGCAAAAACGAGGCATGTGTTTTATTTCGCTGTTGGGCAGAAATTTGTATGTCCAAATATGGTCAATTTCATATTTTTTCCACACAACAGTACTACTACTGGTCACTTACCACGTTTCTGTTATTTTTACACATTAATGGGCTATTACATGATCAGGATTTTGAAGCTGATCACCAATCAATGAAAAAAAAAAAAAAAAAGAGAACCAATCACCATTCCAATTGTAAGATGGACCAATTTATCTAATATATTTAAACTAGGGTTGTCAAAATGAGTGCGTTAATTTAAAGTACCTTTAACGGCACTTTTTTTTTTTTTTTTTTTTTAAACGCACAAAGGTCTGTACTGGGGGAATTCCAGCCGTAACGCAGCAGACACGTCCACATCAAAATTTAGCAGTAATACATTTAATAAGAATCCATATATTTGTGGAGATTGGGGTTAGGTTGTATTTTCCAATTTAAAAAATGTGCAGAATTCCAAAAGTGACTTCATGTTAAAGGCAGGGTCTTCTGTTTTCACTCAGGAAAATGCACTATATAAATACAGGGTGTATACACATGAACTCCTCCTCAATCTACACCTCTGGGGTTCTGTTAATGTGTGGTGGTGATTTTTTTCCTAAACCCCCACCCGCCCCCAGCCTGAATTTTCCTATTTTGTGTTTGTTTTGTCAACAGCGGGACGTTTCTGTGGACAGACAGTTGTTGACGTCATGCAGCCGACAAATTCGCCCGGCCCCGTCTGCGACAACCCCCCGCTCTGCGATTGGCTGGAGGGGTAAACACTAGAGATAGACCGATAAGGTTTTTTCGGGCCCGATACCGATATCAATTATTAGTAGTGAAGGATGCCGATAACCGATATTTGGAGCCGATATTCATTTTCACTAAAAAGGGACATCAAAATTTGGAAAAAATACAAACTCAAGCACATGTTTATTGAGCAACTTTTAGGGTTAGTAAAAATATATTTTTTTTATTTTTTATTATTTTTTTTTACAAAATCTTAGTCAATAGACAAGTTCTGGGATCTCCCAGGCGCAGGAGCATGTTTTTAAAAGTTAAATAAAAACAAACAATTTAAATAAAAGTCTTCCAAAATTTCAAAATATCCAAAGTATTAAATGTTTACTTGTCTTAGTTTTAATTTCAATCAAAAACAGAAGGTGCAGAGAGTTCCCAGGGTCGACAAAAATGAAAATAAAAACTTTTTTTTATTTTTTATTTACATTTAAATTAGTTCCCTGAATTTAACACTTAAAAAAAAAAGGCCATATGATTCTTCAAAATGGCCGATGCCGATATTTCTCAAAATGCTGAATATCGGCGCCGATAATCGGCCCAGCCGATAATCGGTCTATCCCTATAAACAACTGTCGACAGAAACGTCCAGCTGTTGACAAAAACACAAAATGGAAAAATACAGGCTGGGGGGGGTGGGGGGGGGGGGGGGGGGGCGGTTTAGGAAAAAAAAATCACCACCACACACTAACAGAAGCCCAGAGATGTAGATTGAGAACGAGTTTATGGGTATAAATCCTGTATTTACATTGTGCATTTTCTTGAATGAAAATGGAAGACCGTGCCTTTAAATTAGAAATATGAAAAGAAAAATGCAATGAGCTATCACCAACATCTTACAAATGCAATTATGCCATCTAGTGACAGAAACATGACCTAAAGATAAATCAATATCACTCGTTTCTTTTACAATATAGTATATCTTTTTAATTGTAACTCAATTTTAATAATTATTATGAAATTACTGTATCAATGACTAACAGGTGCAGCCACATTTCTTTTAGTTTAGCATTTTTTTCCACCTTTATGTTAACAAGAGTATGAAAACTTTGAAAAATATATTTATTTATATATATTATAACTTGTTTATCTGCTGTACCGGCCCACATATAGGCAAAATTTGCGTATAAGTGACGCCCATTGAAATACATTGGAAAAATTAATAATAGCACCCTAACAATTCTACCAAAAACGTTGATAAACATTCAATACGTGGTAAAATTATTAATAAATAAATACATTTAAAAATATTAGAAAAAAATGTGGGGAAATATCCAATAAATAAATACTGACAAACGTTGGATTATTAAACCCGTATCCCACTGAGGGGACAACACATTTGCAACACTTGCAAATGTGTGCTTTCATGCCAGGGTTCGTCAGGTTTCCACTAAGATTGTTTCTTATGTCGGCAAATTATGACGTTACAATCGAGCACCGATTTTGCATGAAATGTAAAAGATCTGCTGATCTGATCTAGCCAATAAGATCTGTGTCAAGTCGAATTACTAACCAATTTAAAGTGTTGAAAATAGCTTGAGATCTAATCCATGAACTCTCTTGAACTGTCTGACAAGTGCTGTAAAGCTCCGCCTCCCCCCTGACTCTGCGGGGGTCGTGTGGCGTTATGTCGTCTCAAGATTGAAAGTCTGGAGGATTTTTTTTTTTTTTAAGACAACAAATGAAAATATTTACATTGGCTTTATTTGAGATGGCCTGCTTTGTTAAAAATGGACAGCTGTACCTGTGAATAAATATTTTCTTAGCCTATTAGCATAATTGTCCAAGTCATTTTCGACGTACTCTATCAAATAGCAAACAAAAATCTATTTTTTATTTTAGTGCAATCATGCTATTAGCAATTGGTTTATTGATTATGTATTAACAATTTAAGTGTGAATTCCTGACATCCACCATATGGTGGAGTCATCAAACAGTATGTAAGTTAATTGTGCCATTTTCACATTGGCTAACATGGAGAGTGTGCAAAATGGACATTGAATGGAGAGCGCAGTGGTGAGGTGGGCGACCTGCTTGGGGCAGATAACGCTGAGGAAACCATTTTTTTTCCCGCCCCGCCCCCCTCCATCCACAACAGCACATTTGTTGTTGAAGCTGCAAGAGGACCTTCCCGCTCATGTCACAGCTTCTTTTGAGCTTATCAAGCAAGCGCACAGACCGCTGACAGGGCCCGAGTGGGACGGATCGAGGAGATGATAGTGTATCTGCTTAACATACAGGCTAACAGCTGTACGGCGTTTTTTTTTTTTTTTTTTTTTTTGGGGGGGACCTTATGTTTATTTAAGCAAACGACGTTACCAAGTGATGACTGGTGTTGTTAGCGAGGGCTGCTTGTGTTAACAGAGAGCCAACAGGGGCCGCGTGCAAGCGAAAAAACAGTTGCATGCTGGGAATAAATAAGCAGCGATGTGCGCACCCCCCCGACACCGCCATGGGAAGAAGAGGAAGGAGGACGAATGAAAATGGGGAAAGTAGAGGACGCTTATTAAGCAGACACGTTTCCACCAAATTCACAAAAGTATTGACGGTGTGAAAATGATCCATTTTATCAATTCGAATTTATATGAATTTCACGGGTCACGGGGGGGGGGTGGGGCTGGAGCCTATCTCAGCCGGCTTTGGGCAGTAGGCGGGGTTGCTAAAAATATATTTTCCCTAACTATTTGGGTTTTCAAAGAGTCAACCTTCAATTTCGTAAATTCTTGGTTTAGTCCCATTAATTTCCAAACTTCCTGTTAATTTCCATGTTAAGTTTCACGCACTGATCCCTTTCTGTAAAACCAGAAAACAAAATTATTTAATTTTGTGGTCACAATAAGATTAAAGGTTCTACTTTGGGGGTCTTTATTTGTACAAACACTATTTTATAAAAGTGAACTCATGTATTTTTAGTCACTATTTAGTGAGAGAAGCTGTGAATTATTTCATTTTCCGAAAATGTCAGATTTGACCACCATGTAGTGTACTTGATGGTGGAAACGTGGCTCGATAGCGTCACACGACAGCAAACAACATGATGAGCCTGGCGAGGGTCCACCTACCTGGATGAGTATTTTTCCTAAGCAGACCGACGGAGTGCTGAGCTCGGCCATGAACATGATGCCCTGGAAATAATCTCCTCTTCCTTGACGCACAAACTAGACGAGAGAGAGACGGACAGAAACTAATCACCGGGCAAGAAAACAATTACACCTTGTGCTCCGCTGTAGGCGGGCTGCTGAGTGCACGCCGCTTTATAATTATGCTGCTCACCGGAAATACGCTTTTGGCTTGGAGTCAACAAGCAGCGTCTCTCCCAAGACAAATTTGAAGATCGATCAGCCGTCCATGGCGGCTCATTTCAATTTCTTTTTTCCATTATTATGCATAAATATTACGGACTTTACATCCAAATACAATTCCACGCACGTAAACAACGCGAGCACGTCGCCCGGCGTTCAATTTCGCATTTAACACAAATAAGAGAGAAACGGGCGTTACCACGGAAACGGGGAAGCAGACGGTAACCATGACGACGTGGTGCAGCACCATGAGGAACTCGCGGCGCAGGTAGCTGGTCAGCGCCGACCACATGTGCTGGGGGGCGGCCGAGGCCTCCTCGTGACCCTTGACCCTTAGCTTGTACCAGTAGCACATGAACATGGCGTAGATGTCGTACACGAAGTAGGGGACGGCAAACATGATGTACGTGCTGGTCAGCCAGTGCCTGAGGGGGATGGCAAAAGAAATATTTTGGCTTATAACATAAAGATAAATAAATACATAAATAGTAAAAATAATTAAGTGTTGTTCCGATACCGATTCCGATAGCCAGCTTTGCAGTATCGGCCGATACCGATACCATACCGATACCTAAGGTTGTTTTTTTTTCACTTAACATGAAAAAGCTGTCCTGCCATTGGTTCAGAGCATTTAAGGGCCAATAGGATATCTTAGATCAGCATGCAGTGAACATGTCACATATCAGTGAATGTTGTGCACGAGCAAGACACAAGATGCTGCATTCAAAATTCTATATTAGCGTTGGAATGAATGGTATCGGCATGTTACTTGTGAGTACTCACCGATACCGATACCACTGTTTTAATGCAGTATCGGCGCCTCTGCCGATACCAGTATCGGTATCGAAACAATACTAAAAGTAATGAACCAAGCAAGCAACCGCTCACTTGTAAATTCGGTCACTTTTAAGCAGGGCTGAACAATATTGAAAAATAAATAATCTAATGATTTTTTTTAAACTACCGTAATAATTGAATTACTGTTTTTTCCTTCAATATTGCAATTGTGATTTAACGCGATTTTTTTATTTTTTATTTTTTTAAACCAGTTAATCTGCATTACAATATATCAGATTAATATATTATTTTTTTTAGGTCTGAAATCTCACTTTAGCGCTGGACTTAAATAGACAATAATAAAATAAAATAAATAAATAATAATATAAAGCCTACCTAGTGTTCCCTCCGCCACTAAATTGAGGCATTTGCAATGTAAAAATTACATTCTACTACACTGCGATGTCAATTTGAATCCGATAAATTATTCAGCCCTAGCATGTAAACGGCGCCGACTTCTCCTCTGATTTGTTGACTCACTGGTCCTCGATGATGTCATCGCAGGACGAAGCGATAATGTAGCCGGCCGAGGAAGCCATGACCGCCTGAATCGACGACACCAACCTAGAATGGAGACGACTGGCGTGAAAACAAATGCAGATTTATGGTCTTGACTGACCAATCAATACCTTTATTGAGTGAAGGCACATATTTTACAGTCAGAATTTTTTTTTATTATATATGCATTATATGTTGTAAATAAATGCCTTTCGTACCAATTAGCTCTTTGACTGCCAAACGTTATCCAAAAAACGGTGCCAGTCGATTTGGAGCATTTTCACTCATCTTTCAAAGCAAACAGAATATTGTGCGATATGATGACATACATATGGTGGATACCATATGAAAGATTGGATTCCATTCTTTCATGAGAAAAAAAAAAAGTATGTTTCTACCTTTTTCCGTTCTTTAGTAATCACCATTTGAAATTAGGTCATTTGAGTGACATAAGCGAAAATACAAAAATATTAAGAGAAAAACAAGCTTTTTGTGAAAAGACACATTTTTTTGCACAACAGTGACTTTGACACTAATATTTTTTGTTTAGTGACAAGGCAGCGCTGCACAAGACGTTGCGCTGCCCATTGAGAGAGAAAAAAAAAAACCAAAAACGTAATAAACGAAAATTAACGTTTTTGGCGGCATTCATTAGGATTTTAGAATACGTCATTAAACGTTTTTGGCGGTCAAAGAGTTAAGTGAAATTGGATCATTTCCTGTGGCACATCTGATGATCTCACATAACACACCATGTGGTTGAAAGGGATTTATTTATTTTTTCCCAGGTCGCAGAGAGTCTCACCTGGCGGACACGATGACGGCGTCGCCTTCGCTCCATCGCAGCGCCGGGATGGACTTGAGGCACTGCTTGGACAGAAGGAAGAGCCCCGGAAAGAAGACAGAGCCAGCAGCGAGGATGGTCAGCATGGTCCCTGGCCGTCTGGCTGAGAGGCAAAAAGTTGGGCGGGCGATCTGGTCCTGGAGATTTGTTGCTCTTTCTCCTCCCTGCGAGAGGTCAAAGAGTAAAACAATCAGCCTGTATTGATCGTACTCAGTCCAACAAGAGTTGAAAACAATCTGCACGTGATGATGTTAGGGTGGACCTTTGCGCAGCTGATAACTTTATTTATACTTTAAAAACATGTTAACGAAGTGCCGTGACAGAAACAAATGGAACCACGCACGGGCTAGCTCATAAGGGGGTTAAAGAGTCATCAGTAAAATCTTGAAATCAATTTTCAGACAAACTGAAAAGCCAATAGGTGATGATGTGATGTCATCCCTGTTGCTGCATTCTGATGACAGTAAACCCCATTTTCCCATTTATTTAGGCGCGGGTTCCAAGTGGTTTCACTTCCGCTGACTCATTAAAAAGTTGACATCCATTAGCAACATGCGCATCGCATCACAGAAAATGTGCTGAAATTCCCGGCAGCATTAACGTGGGTTATGTACACAAGTTATGAGTTACTACAATTGTTGATTATTCAAATTTGAGTGCAGAATGTGTGATGATTAACACATTCAATTTTATTATATCTGTCATTTCAATGTGTAATTGAAATGTACATATATCTACAAAGTTTCATATCTTTAAATACATATAGTTTCACATATAATTCTGGGGTTTTGATGAACACAGTGTGTGAAATCCATTGTTAAAATGTATTTACTTGTAAAAAAAACAACATACGCACTTCAAAATGTTTGCTTTGTTATTGTTTTGTTACCTTATTCTTTACTGCACAACCGATATATATGTTTATGTACAGCACTTTGTATACAGCAATGCTTGTTCTTAAAGCACTTTATAAATAAAGTTGAGTTGAGTTACACTTACTCTGTAATAAGAGGGATTCCCATGCTAGTTAGCTCAAATGACTAATCATAAATGTATTTTTATTTGTCAGCTCGAAAGAAGGCTGTTGGAGTGGAAAATGAACAAATTTCATTTCGGTGATATGCTAATTATTTATTTACTACAAATAATACATTTTTGTCCATCCATTTGTGCCAGTGATGTATTGGGAAGTGAAAGATTTAAAAGTTCTCATTTGCTCCCAAAGACGTATATAAACACGTTTTTGTTTTTTTATGCTAGAGCATACAGAAGGCTTTGATGCAGCCTCTGAACTGAAGAAACCGCTTGAATCAATGGCAGTTATTACAAAAACGGACTGCAGGTGGCAGCAGAGTATAAGAGATCAACCAGGGTGATGTTGCAAAACACCCTTTTCCCAACTGTTTTAAACAGCTTTGTGAATAATGATGAGACTTAGCTATATTCCAGTGCTAATTGCTGCAAAAGGGAAACATAAAAACGTGCTTTTTTTCCCTGATGAAAGAAGAGGCTCTAATCTTTCTTTTGGTAGGGTTCCATGTTTTTATAACAAATAGAATTCAATATTCTATTCTGTGGGCCTTGCAAAATCAGTCAAAAGCCAGTGAAAAAGCTGGGAGTGAATGAGTCAATAAATGAGCAATAAGTAGTATAATAGCCAATTTCACCTACTGTATTTTTTGGCCAGCTATTTACAGGCAAACCAATTAAATGCTCTTCCATTAGATGGCAGAAGCTACATAACTGACTTGTGCATCCACTTTTTTTGTGACATTTTTGTTTGGTGGTGTGCAGTTATATATTTCAAATGTGAATTAGGTGCCTTGACTCAATAAAGATTTGGAAACATTTGAAAACAGATCCTCTCAGCAATTGTGTGTTAACAATGACGCTAAACACGCCAGCTAACGTTAGCCAATAAGTCCCCGTCGGCTAAAGAAGGTTTTTACTTTGTAAGCAGTATTTTTTTATTCACTGAATTAACGAGGCAACATCAAATACGAAGCCGTTAACACGTTAAAAGTGTGGGAAAACATGTTTTGTTACATACCGTGGCGACACTTTAGCTGACATGTTATTTGTTTGTAGCAGTTAGCATTAGCCGCCACCGAGCTAGCCCGCCGCGGCTAGCAGACAGGAGTTCGGTGCACATGTCTCGAGGAGGAGGGTACAGAAAAACGAAACCGAATTAAGACTGATATTTACACAGAGGCTTCGGTGGCGTCCAGTCAGCGGCCGCTTGATGAAACTCGCGTCCCGCGGAGTAAAGCTAGAGTGGTCCCGGGGGTCTCCGCCGCGACGATCCACATGTTTTGTGCGGCCACTTGGACGCCCGGAGGGTTAGCAGCAAAGCAAAGCCAGCCAGCCAGTCAGCTAGCTAACAGCTAGCTTGCAGCAAGTTAGATCGAAATCAGCAGCAAGCTGGCTCGCTCGCACAAGTGTGGGCGCATTCGGCGACCGACTTGTGCAAACGTGTACGCAAACGCACAACAACAACAACAACAACAAAAAGCTTTGGTGGCGGGTGTCAGTCGTCAAAGGAGCGGTCCGGTGCCCGTGTCATTGCATCTGTGTGTGTGTATGCGTCTCCGGTCTTGGCTCACTCTCTCTCTTTTGCTGCTGTTGACTCAACAGTCAGCGGACTGCTGCGCCAGCTACTTGCTAACAGCAGCATCGAGCCATGACGAGGTTTTGCAACACTCGCTGTCTTACTGCATTCTCTCACCATGCATCCTCAGTTAGCAGCACTCGTCCCAAGGAGAAACCACTACCCCTCACGAAACATTCTTGCATCGAGCCACACTTGCATGGTGCAAAGTCCAAGGATGTTTTTTGCACAGGTGGCAAAAGTAGTGTTAACAAAAAAGAAGACTACGTTAGTAAAAGTACTGATTCAACTCCTGTACTTTAAAGTAAAAATATATTTATATTTATATATCTTAGAACCTGTTCTATATACAGTATCGTGTTCTGGTTCCATCTTTGTGCCAAGAGACTATTGAAGTGAGTTGAGGAGTTTCATTTTGACTAAAGTAGTCCTTTGCCACCATCTTCTGGCGTATATAGGCAATTACAGTAGAGTTTCAACCTTTTAAGCGTATCTCGTTTCATTTCAAATCCAGTATGGTGGTGCCTAAAGCCAAAAATGTGAGAATTGTGCCAATATTGAGTGTTTATTGTGCATGTGTGGGTGAGCACAAGGCCAAATATTGCAGCTGGTTCAGGATCCCGTTGTTGTTCTCATTGTTTTTTTTTTTTTAATATTGTACCCAACCAAGGAGATTGAAGACAAGATTAAGGCAGGATTATGGAGAGAGAGAGAGAGAGAGAGAGAGAAAAAAGTGATGCTGGCATTGCACTTGTTAAAGAATCTAATCATATTTCTCTGTCATCAATTTAGGAGCATCGCTATTATATTGGTAGCTTAAAAGCATAATTGAGCAAGTAATTTTCTAATTTACTGTTAACACAATTAAAAAAAAAAAAAAAGTCCAATATAATTGGATTTTTCTTTATATCTGCGTAGATTCTCAGTCATCAATGTCACGGTAAACTGCACTCAATTTTTTTTCTTGCTTTACCAAAACGACAGGCAATTACTCTAACAAGTTTGACATTTGAACCAATTTCCACGTGTAGTCTGACTTTTATTTCAACAGGCAGACTTTGGTAAGAGATCACATTCTTATATGATTACTGTATATTCAATTCTATTTCGTCCCTCCCGACCGCCAGGTGGCGGTGCTGTAACCAGCGCGGAATTCAATTTTCATTGATATTAAACGGCAACCTGACGAAACAAGGCTTTATTTGTGTGGTTAAAAAAAAAAAAAAAAAGGTACAAATGAAAACACAACACAGTGCATGTTTACCCATTTTACTTGAAATAGTCCAAATTACAAAATAACAACATGATCTCTAGCTCATCTACAAAATAACCTCATTTATGACTGTAATAAGCATGTTTTTTTTTCGCACTAACCTTTTGGACATGCATACTGTTGAGAAATATAAAAATATAAATATAAATACATCCCATTAATATTCTTAATGAATCCCATGACTAATATCTGATCATCATAAAAGAATTAAAATGCAGTTGAGTATGATAAGGCATTAAGATTTATCACAAGAGCCGTACAGATTTCTAGAGGTATTTTTTTTTTCTCTTAGTGTAAATGGAAGTAAAGTAAAATGATTGTTTAGTAAAATGACATTTCTCAACAGGAAGGAAGGAAAAACACATTTTAGACACCACAGAAAAGAAACGTGGCTGTCAATCTCAAGGTAACATTCGCTCAAAATTGAAAAAGTAAAAAAAAAAAAAAAAAAAAAAAAGAAATCGTTTGAAAACTTCCTGCTTTACTTGACGTAAAGCCCTTTCTCAGCAACAACTCACTTTGAAAGTGAATGCAACCAGCGAGATCAATGTCAAATGATAAAGATTAATAGGTGCTATACACACTAAATCTAATGTCTTAATGTTTACTCAATGGACTGGCAGGTAGACAAAAAAAATGCTATGGCAATGACGGTTATAATCAAACAAATGGCCAACAAAGTTCATTTTCCAAAACAAAATCAACATATAAGTATTATTGTTTACAACCTTAGTGAAACCACTCAAAAGTTCATTTTGCGGTGGTAAGCCGAGTTAGTTAGTTTGCTTTCATGCAAAAGGTAGTTTTTTTTTGTTTGTTTTTTTAAATTTTTCTTCCAGGTGCAAGAGTCGCAGTGTCAAAAGCTGAAGTGTTGATTCAAAGTCTTTTTTTTTTTTTTTTCCTTGGCGTAATCCAGAGAGGAAGACTTCAGCGCAAGAAAACGCATTCCAAGCCCATTTTCATCTTCACAAACCAAACAGTGACAAGTGGAAACTCCAAAGTTGTTAGCTTGTTCTTTCGTTTTTATGTCGTTTCTAAAGTGTGAAACTGAGACACATCATTGCCAGTTTTGATTTTAAAATCTTAAAAAAAATAAAAAAATAAATAAATAAAATCATTCCACTTAGGGAGGTTTACCCTTTGGAGGTTCCACCGTACAACATTAAGACGCTGACACACTGCACGAGGGGGGGTGGCAAACTTGCCCATGTTTGCCGCTAGTTGCTAAGCAACCAAAAAGGAAGTAGCCTGGTGCCTTTACCCACAGGTTTAGATGTAAAATAGGAAGAGTGACGAGCAGTAGCTAAAAGGAGGATATGGGATGAAGAACGCTTTTCGTGGTGCCAAGTGCAGTGTGAAAGGGTCTTAAAAAGGTGCTTGAAATTCTACGGCGCCCTCTATACTTTTTACCAAGAAGTACCTCGAGACCACTCATTACTAATGTAACCACTTTGTATAAAAATCCTACAATTTTGTGTTAAAACTCTGAATAAACAAGCTAACATGCTAAAGAAGCCCTGCCTCGTCCACACCCCCCCCCCCAAAAAAAATCCCTTTTGATGGAGTTTTTTGTTTTTTTCAGGGTGCTAATTCTCATTCTCAACACAAGCACTAAATATTTTTAGTCAGTGAGCTGCAAAATATTTTTTTTAAAAAAAGGTTAAGATCAGCGCTGGTGTGAGTTAATTAAAACAGAGCAGCCAATGAGAGAGTTATTCTAATTACACACAGTTGTCATCAGTCGAGCTGGATACGAGCATCCACGATCAGTTGGTGGGCTAGCAAAAGCATTTACAACATTTCTTCCGTGAAATAGTGTTAATTTATTCCCAACAGTCTATTATTTTCATATTTAGCGTTTATCTTGGCTGCATTGCTTCCAGTCAGTGTTATGCGGATGTTTTTTTTTTTTTTGTCCAATCAGATTCCAGCCTGTGTGTTGCTATGCCAATCTAATCTGCCCGGGGCTTTCAGAATAACTTAAAGTGAAAGTCAAACGTAAACATTTCTTAACAATAATATGTTATATGTGACCTCAACTAGTCTAAGCATGACATTCTCATTAATATTACATTTGTGGAATGTTAGTTACGAAGAAAAATCCAGCCATTTTTATCCATATCAGGGGCGGCCATTTTGCCACTTGCTCTCAACTGACGATAACATGACTGTTGCGCAGGGCTCAGGCAACAACCAATCACAGTTCACCTTTTTTTCTGAAGCTGGGCAGGGATTGGTTGTTCAGTGGACAGCAAGTGGCAAAATGGCCATCCCCCGAGATGGATAAAAACGGCTGGATTTTGTTGCTTAACACATATTTCCACGATACAGAATACCATATTTAGACTAGTGGGGTTGCAAAGAACATATTCTTGTCAAAAGAAAAAAAATATGTTTATTTTTTTCAGATTAATTTTTTTTATTTTTTTTAATATGGCAACATGATAGTGAAGTTTTTAAGAATAAGACGACACGATCCAAACTTTTTGAAATGCGAACGCGTCGAAACGTTTACGATGCTCCAACTTTGACCCGAACTGTAAACTGATTCGCACCTTGCCCCCCTTCTTTTTCTTTTTCATTTCAAGGACTGACGTTTATTGCTGCCGCCGCTGCCGACCCCGGGCTTACCGCTAACTCTGCGACGGCGGCGCCGCAATGCTGGAGCAGTCCGTGACCAGCAGGTCCACCACCGTGCCGCCCGTCACGTACACGGTGGGCGCCGCCGTCACCATGTTGCCGAGGGAAATGGAGCTGCTGGCGGCCACGTTGGAGGTGGCGGCGGGGCTCTGGGTGACCTGGCTGCTGCTGCTGCTGTGGGTGCCCATGTGGCCCTGGAGCTGGGTGGGCGTCTTGCAGTGGACGCCGCACAGCTGGCAGACCAGCACGCCGCCGGCCGCCGTGCCGCCGAAGCCTCCCGGGCTGTCCTTCCATTCCTGGCCGTGGTGCTTCTGGGCGTGGACGCGCAGGTAGGTCAGCGTGGTGAAGCCTGATGGGGAACAGAATCCAAAATAACGCATCAAAACGAGGGTGCCAGACTGCTTTTTTGTTTGTTTTTTGCGAACGCGGGCTTACTGCGGTTGCACAGGTGACAGACGTGGTGCTGCGATTGGTTGTGCACCCTCATGTGATCGGTGATGTAAGCAGCCGACAGGAGCTTGCCGCAGATGTGGCACGGGACCTTTTCCTCGTGGCGGATCATGTGCGCGCGCAAACGGTCCTTCGTGGCAAAGCTGGACTCGCACGTCTGGGTCGGGGGGAGAGGAGGAATGTTTAATGTTGATTTTTCATAGGCCAAATATTTGATATATAAAATATAATAAAATATAAAAACTCGATCGTTCACACTGTATGCGGTGCTGCTCCATGTCTGCTAATATCTACTAGCCACGCTATGCTGTTTTGCATTATACGTTAGCATTAAGCTAGCCATTCATTAGACAAGTTTAGAGTTTGGTTGACCATATTTGTGTTTAAAAAATATTGCACAATATTTAATAGATTTGGTCTATGTTGTGATGTGATACAAATTTGAGTGAGTCAGTGAGAAGAGCCATCAAAACTTTTCTGAGTGTTTAAATTAGGGCTGGGTATCGAATCAAAATTCCTCAATCTATTCGATTTTGATTCACAAGAGTTCAGTTCGATTCGATTTCGTTTTTTTCTCCGGATTCAATTCACTTCAGTTCAATGCGATATTAACTCATTCAAACCCCAAAACGTGTAAATACGTTTAATACTTTGTACTTCCCTACCAAAAACATATTTATACATTTTGTTTTTTTAAATGCTAGAGCACACAGAATGCTTTGATGCAGTTTCTGACCTGAAGAGGTCGCTTCAAGCAATGGTAGTTTATTTAAGAAAGAAAAAAAAAAAAAAAAAAGGTGGCAGCAGAGTATAGGTTTGTGAATAACGATGAAACTGAAGCTATATTCTAATGCTAATTGCTTCAAAAAGAGAAATAGATACAAATATACAGTTTTTCCCGATGAAATAAGAAACTAATCTTTCTTTCTTTCTTTTAGTAGGTTCCATTTTTTTTATATCAACAGAATACAAATATTCTGTGGGCCTTGCAAAATCAGTCAAAATCCAGTTGCTTCAGTGACTGGGAGTGAATCAGTTAATTATGGAACATCAATTCTTCTTAAATATCAAAGACATAAAAAAAAAAAATCCACAAACATTAAATTCCAAATTAAATTTGGCAGAGACAGTAACTGGTTCAATGATTTATTAATGAAGATAAAATGTGTTATAATCACTTAGGCGTGACGCAAACATGGACAAGATTCTAAATTGTCTTAAAGTGCAATAGGTCAGGTATTCCATAAATGTAAGAAAATACTTTTAAATTCATGTAAACAGTAAATTTTAAAAGGGACAGTGTGTAGGATTTAGTGCCATCTAGTGATAAACGAAAAGAATGCAATGATTTTGAAGCGCACACAAAATAACGTGCCTCCGAGACATACTTTATGACAGCCTACCACCAATTACTACACTGGCAAAGTCCTTCTGTGGGTATCCGTAGCAGAAATATGGCGGTGAAACATGTCAGCCTCCTGTAAGGTATGGCACAGCCTATGTCATCTAACTAGCGATTACTAGACCTACGATTATATTTTTAAAAAAAAAAGAACATTGATGTGATAGAAATTAATAGTGTTATTTTCTTAAACATTAGTTCACCATTAGATGGCACCACAGTCTACACACTGTCCCTTTAAGAAAACAGTAAGATAGAAAAAAAAAAAAAAAAGCCTTTAAAATTCTATTTTCTTGTTAATTTATGGGGGAAAAAGATATTAAGTGTGTTTTAATCAGTTTAAATGTGTTTAACATGTAGTAATTGCATAATAATAGCGCATTTGCTCCCACCTATCCATGTCATCAATATGCAAAATAAGAAATTTTTTGGTAATTCCTACAACACAAACAGTCTAACGGGAGATTCTGAACATTTGTCTTATTCCAATTCCATTGTTGCACAAATGTTACCAAAGTCAGCTCCCAGTTTAACCTTTAACCCCTTTGTCGTCAGTACACTGGATTGTGACTGAAGTGTAAATAGTGGTCGTGTGCAGCTGCCAAGTGAGCACAATGTACAGAGAGGAGTCAAGATGGACGTACCGGGCATTTGAAGGGCCGTTCTGAGGAGTGCACCTGTCGCACGTGACTGTTGAGGTGGTCAGGCCTTGACATGGCGAAGACAGAAAAAAAAAGATTTGAGAGCAGGAAGGAATTTTTATGCTGAAACGTTTCATCATTTGAAATGGACCAAGCTTGTCTGAAAAGAAATATTGAATTGACTGCCACAAACATAAAATTGCTGACATCGATGAATCCATTATTAAAATAGTTGTCGGTTAAGTTGATAATCGATTACTTGTCGAATAATCGATTCATTTGGACCGCTCTAGCTGAAATTATGTCATTATCGTAAATGAAAACGAATTAAATAAACTAATATTGCAAAACATGTTTTTGTCAACTAAATAAAATAAGTGCCTTTAAAAAAACAGACTAACAAACTACATTTTACGTTTATATGAGTAACTTTAAATATACCAAAAAAAGGTCTCCATTTTCATCTGTCAATTAATTTACATTTATTTGGATTTATTATATTCGTTACGATATTACTTGTATGGCTATAAAAGAACTAATGTCAGACATTTGGGAATTATAGTTTACTTCATTACACAATACTTGGTGGTAACTTTTTTTTTCTTGCAATGGACAAAAACTCAATATATTTAAAAAACAAAACAAAAACTAATTTTAAATCCAAACTACTAAACTAAAACAAAGCAAAATTTAAGAAAAATTACAGCCAAAAAATAATTAAAATTAACTGAAATTAATATCCCAAAAAAAATCTAATATTAAATCTAAACTAC